>NC_041381.1:382636001-382666320 GCF_002162155.2 Triticum dicoccoides
CCAGCGCCTTAGGTCGCCTTACCGCCTTAAAAACTATGGTTGAATCAGATATGCAACCACGGAACTCTGATGTCACCTTCAAAAGGCACAATACATAATGATTGTGTGACCTAATTTCCATTCTGATGCATTTGAATAAACTAGATACTAAGTATAAGTACTGATACGATCATGCCTAAATTGCCGAATCGGCACACCATCGTCATATGATGGCTAAATTTGATTGTGCTCACTCATTATCCGTTTTAGTATGCAATTTTGCTTGGACTGTTGTTTGTAATATCTACACTTTGTTTGCTGATATCTGAACATATGGTGATTCTCCTTTTTTTAGCTTAGATGACTGAGATTTACTGCAACTAACTTTAATGCCCTTAAGAAGTTCCATGCGGGTATATGCTTGATAATTGTTCACTTTCTTGGGGCCTTGTTGGTACTGCATTTGGCCATCGTCTAGTCCTTTGCAGTGCGGAAATCTGCTGTTTTGGCAGAGGCCTACCTGCAACATGCAATACTATTAAAGTTGAAATCTGCTTTGTTTGGGACAAAGATTGTATAGATAGATGCTAGGAACAAGCAATACTTCCATTCTAGGTTTGATTTGCATAAATCATGAAATGGTCTATTCCTGTTTCCTTTTTGATTGATTATGTGCCTGTGATGTGTCATATGGACTTGTTATCATATTTTTTTTTTTGATGCCAGGTGATGGTTGATTTTGATGATAAAAATAGTTGGGAATATCTCTTCAAATTATATTGGCTGGATGTAAAAGGGAAGCATTTATTAACATTGGAAGAACTAGTTAGTGCCAAAAGCAATTGGACTGTTCGAAGCATTTCTGCTAGGAGAGAAAAAGAGGAGTCATCTGGTGAGCGATATGAAGCAAACAATGACCATAATGTCAGTTCTGACAGCTCTTCGAGGAAACGAAGTCGGGGTACTTCTTTAAGGAAAAGGGGGCGGAAGCGTCAAAATCATAGTCTTAATACTGCAAGGAACTGTGAAATTTCAATTGAAGGTTCCGAAAGCTTACCCAAGGGAGCACCATTTGAAGGCATGGATTTGTCGGGTGACACGAAATGGGCCTCACCGGAGCTGCTGGAATTCATTGGGCACATGAGAAATGGCGATGTGTCCCAAATTTCCCAATTTGATGTTCAGGTTCTGTTGCTTGAGTATATAAAGCAAAATAATCTTCGCGACCCTCGCAAAAAAAGTCAAATTATTTGTGATGCAAGGCTTAGTAGTCTGTTTAGGAAACCACGTGTTGGTCATTTTGAGATGTTAAAACTTTTGGAGATCCATCTTCATGTGAAAGAGACTCCAGCATTAAATGGTGATACCCAATTAGCCCGTGAGCCAGATTCAGCACAAGTAGATAGTGGAGGACATAGTGAGATGGGAACTAAGTTAAGCTCTGATAAGAGGAGGAAGACTCATAAGAAGCTTGAAAGAGATCTACCAGCTAATCTGGAGGATTATGCAGCCATTGACATGCATAACATCAATTTAATATACTTACGCCGCAGCTTGATGGAGGATATCATTGATGATGTTGCTACATTCTCTGAGAAGATTACTGGTGCTTTTGTGAGGATAAGAATTCCGGGTTCTGGCCAAAAGCAAGATATGTATCGCCTAGTCAAAGTTCTTGGTAAGATTTTTACTCCTGACTGATTTACCTACCAATATTAGCTACTCAATTGTAATTTAACTAAAATGATTTTGTATGCAGGTACACATAAAGTTGCAGAACGATACAGTGTTGGTAAGAAGACAACAGACTGTGCACTTGAGATATCAAACTTAGATAAGAAGGAAGTGATCACAATGGATACGATCTCAAATCAGGATTTCACGCAGGTAATGCATGCGTGTTGCTTATACATTTATTTGTTTGATACCTATAGTATCGGGTGAGCCTTCACTGACCCGAAATGCTGTTAGGTGTTGGCATGTTTTTGTTGGCTAACTAACTTAGTATACACTTTCAGTGAAACATACATTAGATTGTAAAAATACATTATGAATGACTATAATTGGCAACTATTTTCACATTTTAGATTATCAATGCACAACTTTAATGTTTAGTTAAGGCGTTAAGCTACAAAATCGTTGTTTCAATTTTTAAGAAACATGCTTTGTTGTTGTGCTAGAATCACGAGAAACGACTATTCATAATGTATTTTACTAATTACTATAGTCTATAGTAAATGACACACGACCATCAAAGGTTGGTGCTGTGTCTCAATACTGCCTTCCTGAATTTGTTAGTGGTTATGTCTAATTTTGACGCTGGATTTGGACATCTTTTATTTGATCATGTGTATTGTGCAATAAGGGGCTATTGTCGATCATTTACAAACCCACTTCTCTTTTTCGCAAGCTTTTAACATCTTTAGTGTCTTATCTGCTTTCCAAGAATCAATCTAGTATTTGAATTTGATTGTTGGATTTGGATCTTGATGCAACAATATTCTTGTTTATAGACCTTATGATTCAGTATCACCACTGTATATGTTGGCCAATCTCTATCTCCCCCTTTTTTTCACTAGCTCTTAGATGTAATTTTCGGACTGCTGAATGTGGGGGTAGTGTTAGGTGAGTGTCTCTTATGTTTTGTTCTATCTAACTGGCTTGTTTGCTTGTATAATGTAGGATGAATGCAAACGCTTACGCCAGAGCATGAAGTATGGTCTAATTCCTCGACTTAAAGTGGTACTGCTGATCAAGATCCAATTTATGATGATCCGTCTGATACCTAAGTTACCAAATTGTGTATATCTGAATTATTTTCTTCATTTTGTTAATTCAGGGAGACATATATGAGATAGCCAAAAGCTTCCAATCTCTGCAAATTAATGATGTAAGTACTACACTAACAAATAAAAGCTGGCGATTTGATGAGGTTGCTTATTTGGTAATAACCGATAGGTTCTCTAGCTTGATCTAACAGCACTTATTGTGTGTTAAATCCTTTTCAGTGGTTGGTAAATGAAAAGCAGAGGCTGAGCCATCTCCGTGACCGTGCTAGCGAAACTGGACGCCGAAAAGAATATCCTTCTAACTTACCATGTTGAGCTATTGTTATATTTTTTATCTTTGCGTTGGTGTTGGTGTTTCTGTGGGTCGTATAGTGTGAAGATCTTGTTTTGGTCCTTGATTGTTTGGTCACGGCTTTGCATGCATATGCTCACCATAGCCTGAACCTTTAAAGCTATCAAATAAACTACCATTGTGCACATATTTGTTGGCCCGAGGACACATTTATTCTGGCAAACTTTAACTTGTAACATTTGTGACCAAGGACGGTGCTATTGTAGGGTTTAGAATTTGTAATTTTTTTTTATTGAGAGTTTCTCATAACCTCTCTGGAGAACGAAGATACTACATGGGATTGTTAGGTACCGGGTTTAGCTCACAACCTCTTTGGCGCTTATTTTTGTTTCATGTTGTTTTGTCTTCAATTGGAGTTTCTTATCTCCGAACTTCTTTTCTCGCACTTACCGAATAGTATCGGTCTTATTGAGGGTTATCTTTATGAAGAGAACACAATATTTTGTGACCGTCATTTAATGGAGATAAATAACTTCTTATTGTTCTCATCCTTCCTTTATTTTGTGTTACATAAAATGATATGGTGGAAACCATCTTTCATCTTTAAACCCGAGCTATCATTCAGTGTTCTCAAGATGTTGCATGTGCATCTATCCTGTCATATAATCTCAAGCAATTTATGTTTGGCTTTCTTTTTGCATAAGATAGGTAATCATGTGTGCTCTTCATTTAAGTGTTGTTATTGGTGCTACCTTCATTTGATGATCCTTAACTATGTCATACACTAAGAGAGTGCGTAGAGAAGTTACAACTTCTGAACACTCCTGAAGAAATAGCACGCAAGATTAATGAAGTTCCAGAAGTACATGTTGACCCCCATATGGCTCCTACTTATGAATCTGCTGAAGAATGGAATGATGAAACAACTGGTACTTCATCTGTTGACTGTTAATCATATTCTACAATGGTGTGTTCCACTAGTAAATATTAATTTTCTGAGAACTTATTGACTTGTATGCAGTTGATTTGACCATAAATAGGAATGGACCAGGTCTTCTGTTTCCTGGAAGAGAAGGGACAGAATCAAACGCTGTGCAGTACCTGTCACAAAAATGTTCCGATGCTAGTCGTCACTCTAGTTTAAATCTTCCTATGGAGGGCGTAACACATATACCAGGAGCAGGAAGTATCACTAATTTGCAGGCAGCAAATGGATGGAATGTTCCTCGGCCTCGCATTGATTTAAATAATACAGCGGGTGATGCTGCATCAGTTCCGTCATCTGGGGTTGTATCAAGTGACACGGAGCCAGAAAAAGTATGGCACTACAAGGACCCTTCTGGAAATGTTCAGGGCCCGTTTACTCTTTCACAGCTATCCAAGTGGACTACTTATTTCCCAAGTGGCATGAAGATATGGCTCACATTTGAGAGTGAAGAGAACTCATTGTTGCTGACTGAAGTGCTCTCAACACAGCAGAAAGATATCATTCAACCTACGCCAGTTATTAACAATAATAAATCTGCATGGGCAGGCTCTGGGCAAGATAGAATTAACCCAAGTATGACTGGAAACATTACTTCCCCTATTGGCTATAATGTTGGCAAGACCAAGGAGATCATGAATCTGCAGAAACCATGCCCCCCTGATGCATCAAATGCTTCAGTTAATCAACTTTTTGAGCCTAAAATTGATTCAGTGTTATCCCCTGGCACTCAAGATCAATATCCCAGTCCAAATCCAAAATTTGAGAGGAAGCAGCCTGTGATGAACAAGTCAGGGTCAACATCAGTAGCACCTGAAGATTCAGCTACAAAGGCATATGACCACTCTTCAATAGATTTCGTATCAGAAACATCTGGTCCGCCTTCAAGTAAATTTGTTGGCTTGCAATTACTTAAGGAAACACAAACATCATGTGTAGAAGAAAGAGATCTAAAAGATGGAGGCTGTGTCACTCAAACAGCGCCACTAAAAGGAGATGCCACATCAGCTAAGAGAGATAACATAACTGTTAGTTCTGTCTCTGATGCTGGAGTTTGTGATGTGCTGGGATCTTTGACAGAACCAAACTGTGGAACTTATAATGTGCATGCTGGAATGCCTTTGGAAAATGTCAACCCAGCTTCAGCTGAGGAAGAAAGGCCGCAGTGCTCTAGCCCTATTGCGCTATCTCCTTGGGGTGAACCTAGTTACTATCAAGGCGGAGCTGTTGATTCTGCTCTGTGGGGTGTTCAAGATGACCCAAGCAATGACATCTGGTCATTGTCTTCACCAACACCTGCTCTCCAACCCTCCTCTGGTAATGAAATGATAGTCTTTTCCTGTTTTTGTTGTTAACTTGACAGAGAATCTTACACCATCTTCTACAGATCTTGGAGCTGATGGAAAAGATACTTCATGCATTCTAGAGGAGGCAGTAGTAGCCCGAGGAAATAGCGCTGTTGGTGAAATACCACCAACACCAGAGGAAAAGATGGAAAAAGGCAACCCAAGTGCTTCCACAGATTGTGGAGTGCCAGGGCAGGTAATCCTTATTTGTAATATCTAGGGCTTGAGGTCCAAGCGTGATGTGTCTTTCAAAAAGAGAAATCCTAGCAACATGATCCTCTAAATATCTGAGGATTGAAGTCCAACTAAACATGTTACTTCTGACTTGATTAGGTAAAACTAAAACCAAGTGCTGCATTGTTGAACTCATCTCTCAAGAGCACAGAAGCTTCAGGCGGGCAACCATTAGGCTCATCTTTGGAGGGGAGCACAAAAGCTTCAGGTCGGCAACCGGTAGGCTCATTCCTGGACGGGAACACAAAAGTTTCAGGCAGGCAAGCATCAGGCCAATTTCTCGAGGGGAGCACAAAGGCTTCAGGATGGCAATCAGGTTCATCTCTAGAGACAAGCACTAAAGGTTCAGGCTGGGGTTCATCTGTAGATGGAAGCACAAAGGGTTCAGGCTGGGGTTCATCTGTAGATGGAAGCACAAAAGGTTCAGGGCGGGGTTTATCTCTAGAGGTAAACACAAAAGGTTCAGGTTGGGGTTCATCTCTAGAGGGAGGCACAAAAGGTTCAGGTTGGGGTTCATCTCTAGAGGGAGGCACAAAAGGTTCAGGTTGGGGTTCATCTCTAGAGGGAAGCACACAAGCCTCAGGCTGGTTACGATCAAGTTCATCTCCAGAGGGGAGAAAAACTCCAGGTCGGCATTCGTCAGCCCGTGAGAGTTCAAAGGTGAATTTCAAGAGTGGCAGCCAAAACCGTAACTCGTCTTCAGGTCACCAAACAACACCAACAGCTAAAAGCTCTGCAGAAGCACAAAGGAGACAGGGAAGCACCAATTCAAATTCTGCTGGCTGGGGAGAGGCACCAGGGAGCAACAAGAGCTGGCATCCATCTTCTGGCAGTGCTAGTCGAGGCAGCCAGTCGAATCAACACCATGATAGGCACTCTCATGGCAACGAATCACGACGGGGTAGCTATCAGGGCAATGATTCACGGCCTGGTAGCTCGAACCACTCTAGGAGGTCGTCTGATCATCGTCAAGATCATGGCAGCGGTATGTCGTCAAGATCATCGTCAAGAGGGCAGTCTCAACGAGGAATATGCAAATATTATGAGAATGGCCACTGCTGGAAGGGGCCATCTTGCTCTTTTGTACACCGTTGACCATCGTGGTAGGAAACACATTGTGAAGGTACCACGCCTTACCCCACATTTTTGTATAGCCTGACAAGCCACTTTGTAGTCAGCTTAGAACAGAGCTCTTGGCGTCATTCAGATGCTAGTACATATATCCATACGATTGGATAGCATTTTACGCTTAAAAGACCACTGATGATGAGTATGAATGCAGATTCTCTGCTTTTGGAGCCAGATTTATTCCATTCTGTTTAGTTCAATGGAGTCGACTTCAATTTTCCCATGACGTGAAAAAAGAAGAAGTTCTGTGCGGACATGGACTTTCTAATCCTGGGCTGAAATGCACCCTTGTGAATAGTTAAAAAAGACTGATTTTTTTGCCAACGATCATCATGCGTATCATGTTTTATCTTTTTTTTTGATTGAACTTAATAAAAGATTGCTTAGTTATTCAACAATTCCTACGCCGGCGGTCATTAGCTTTGATGAAAAACTAAGAGTGAGTATCGCCTGCCCTTAGCCACTGCAGCCTGGATCATCTTAGACTGGAGCTATACATGGACAAACAATTCTCATGCTTAACCAACCAATTTTCGAACCTGAAAATGTTGCTCCTAACCACTGTTGTTTGGACATGAACAACACATGGAATGCGACCAGTTCTTGAGTTCAATGGTTTGATCCGGCATAAAATGACGCATCTTCTAGACTCACGGTGTCAGCTTTTTACTCGCACGGGTATTTCGCTAGTCAAACTGGTCTATGGAAATGCTGACTTACGGATAAAACAGACTACAAGTACCCCGATCGTTTTTCCGTTCCCTTACAACAAAAGTTTCCTTTATTAGCTACAGCCTTTGGTGACTACATTCATCACAGATAACACCGTTCCTGAGTAGCAGAAGTTCATCGCGGTTATTTCGATCTGGGCGTGCTGGACCTGGGCGTGGAGGGGGAGAACACCGGGTAGTAAGTATTGAGCTCTAGCTGCTCCAGGATCTGCTGCATGAGTCCCAGGTAGGAGGAGTGCCCGACGACGAGCTCGCTAACGTCAACCTGCGTGAGTCGAGCAGCAACCTAGTCAAGAAAAGTACTCCCTTGTAAACGAGTTCACTCAGTCGGGTGCGCCAAGCAAGCAAGCAGACGTACATTTTCAACTCCGGGGACTTGGACTGCCTGGATGCCAGCCAAGCCTTGCGTGAGCAGACTGCAGGAGAGGCTAGTCTGTCAGAGCATTCGTGCATCACTCGATGCAGAGGCCGAGGTTTCCCCCCCTCTCTTTTCGACGACGAAAAACAAAGAGCATTCAGGGTTACGAGTTACCTTGCCCGGAAAGTGACGCCGAGGATCCAGTCCTTGGTGGAGTACACGTTCACAAGCCTTCCAGCAACCATCTGCACATGCATACATATGGGTTCAGCTGTGTAGGATTTCACATACAAACTTCCCAGTTGATGCAGAGCCTGATAGTATGATTCTCTTCAATTCATGCCAATACGAACAATTCTCGCGGTTTCTTGGGGAGAAGAAGGTCAGAATAGCTACTGCCCTTACCTTCCTGGCAGGCCCCCACAACTCGTCATTAACTGAAATCGGTGCACCTATCAGCACAGCCCTCTCGACGATTCCCTCTGTTCATGTTCAATTTGTCAGCTGAATAACACAACCAACTCCATATTGGTAGACATTTAGCGCGCAGGGCTCGTTTCGAATGAGAAGCTTTCGCAAAATGTTCATATAAACCAGAAAAATTCCTCAGCTCCAAGCGGTCCATATTGGCTAACATTTACAGTTATGTACTCTACTTAATTATGCTCCTGCATGGTCTAGAAAAAAACACAGGATACGTACCGTTATTGCCTGAAAGAGCTAATTCCTGCAAACATTTGAACACGACACGCGCACCGAGTGAAAAACCTATTAGAGTGACAGGCCTGGAAATGATTGTGATATGGGGGAGAAAATTAGCTCCATGCAGACACAAAGGGTTTACTGAATTATTTAGATTGCTGGTATGATTCAGGTATAGGTACCTGCTTCCTTGCAGTCCATTGAGCAACACTTCAGCAAGCATTATCCCAACCTTATCTGATCTGGAATCATCTACTAGATTTATCAGGTAGAAAAGATTACAAGAACGCAGGCTAAGTTAGAAAGGACAATAAACTACGAAATAGTGGAGGAAGGCACCTGTCAATAGCAACGGACCATGTACTGTCAATAAAATCTGCAGCAGCTACCAAGGTAGCAGGCCATGCAAATGCTGAAATTATACCGCTTAACACAGTCTGCATTGCACCTTCCCTCATCAGCTCCATTGCAAATCCTGCAGCGATAACCGCAACTCTTAATAAAAAATTATTTAAAGCGTGTGCGGAACGCACATTATATATGAATCATGAACATTACTTGATGCCAGAAAATCCTGTATTGCTGTACTCAAGGCAATTATATGCTTAGTCTCCCACTGAAGAATGTACCTGCCAATTGCCAGTGAGAATTGCAAAGGTTGTCTAGTTATGCATGGTAAGATTCTTCTTGAAAACAATTACTCAATGCAAGCTTGTTGCTAAAACATGAATTACGCGAAACTCACCTCTATCCATGTTATCTGAATTTCTTCTATCATAAATCTAATTTCTGGTGTTTGTTTACTTGTTGCAACATTAAAGCGTAAGAATATGCTGCTAAGGAATGGGCATATAAATAAGAAGAGCTGTGCTCAGCAACTACTACTGTATTAGAAAAAAGTACCTCTCTAAGTTAGTTTTCCATCCTTCCCACGGCTTTAAAAAATCGTCTTCATTAAAAGCGAATCCAGAAACCATGATGCAAACTGCTAGGCGCTGCAAGGAAAAAAACCCCCCATGAAACCCAGTTCATCTTATCAGTAAACAGCATTGTAATTGTTAAAGAAAATACAGCAAGACAGTGCATTGGATGGACCAGTGTACAACTGAAAGAGAACAAACACCTACACCCTGGTTATGGTTCTGGCCGAGGGCTTTGAACTCGAATTCTTTCACATTTCCAATTCTTTTGGCCATTTTGGAGCCAGTTAACCCAGCTCCAGCAGCTGATTCCAACCAAAGATGACGATTAGTCAGTGTGGACGATTAAAGACTTGTGGATCATCATCTAATCTAATGGAGCAAAATGTGGAAGGCACACCTCCAAATGATGCAGCAACTGCTACTGAGCCAGCGGTGTGTCCAGCAGCAGTAGCTATAGCAGCAAATCCGCTAGCCCCTATAACAGGGACAAGTGCGTGCAACGTCGGAGCAAGAGCAGTGAACCCTGCAGCAATCGCTGGAGCAGCTAGACCTGCAAAAAGATCGAGACAGCTACTTCAGCAGCTCGCGGAGAGATCTCATCAAGATTGCTTTTGACATTGTTTAACATATTATCACCCCCGGAGATGGCCATGAGCGTCCCTCCGGTCAAGGCGGCGGCGCCGATGATTCCCCCACGCCTCCATTTCTGCCACCTGCTTCTCGGCGACGTACTTTCACGCGATTTCTCGTCCTCTTTCGCTGCAGCCATAGCAGAGCAAGCAACCATTATCTCGATAGCTTCCTACAATGCCAAAGGTGTTCGATGCCAAAGAAAAATTCAGCACGGTAGGAACTAGCTAGCATGCCACTTCATTGTGCGCATTCTGGAGGAATGGAGGTTGATTACCATCTTGATCCACTTGACGTCAAGCCAAGTCGCGATCAGTCGGAGCGCCACGCGGTGGCGGGCGTCGTAGCCCTTCCTTATGCGGGGGGACCCCATGCCGTCCTCGCCCATGTTCACGTCCGCCACGCAAGCTGAGAGGAGCATGTACAGCACCGCCATCTTCCGGTAGTCCTTGGAGCGCCCTCCGCCGCCAGGCGACGACGGCGACCCGTCGTCAGACGGTTCCTGTTCCTCATTGTCGCCGCCGAACACGTGTTGTTTGAACAGGTCGCCCGGTGCAACGTCGTTCTCCAGGCCCATCGCCATCGCGTCGACGGCTTTGGCGAGCGCGAGCTCGAGGTCGGACCTATCGGCGGCGGCCTTCTCGCCGTCATCTTCGTCCTCGAACACTTTCCGGAGGAACTGCGCGCGCGAGGAAACGTCACACGATACGTCGAAATGGAGGTGGAATTCAACGCGGACGATGCGGCATTGTTGGCACGTACGGCTCCAATGTGGTGCTTGGGCTCGGAGGTCGCCGCCGTCTTCTCCACGCCCGGCCAGGCCTTGGGGTCGATCTCGAGAAACCTGAGAATTAAAACGCGACGCGCGCACCATGACACGCCGGATCGAGAGACGGAGCATGCATGTGAGAGGTAGGGGGGGAGAGGGGTGACCGGAGGACGGGGCGGAGGAGGCCGCGGGAGTCGTGGGTCCAGAGGTCGCGGCCGTCGGGGTCGTCGCTGGAGAGGACGGCGGTCTCAGGGTCCGGGCCCTCGTCGAGGCCGTGGGAGCCGAGAAGGACGCGCTGGTGGATCTGCGCCTGGCGGAGCGCGAGCGCGAGGAGCGCACCCGCAGCGTACCGCTGCGTCTGGCTCAGCGTCGACGACGTGGCCATTGCCCGGCGGTGTCCACTGCGCCGAGAGCGCTGCGGGGCCAACGAAATCCGCGACCTTGCCGATGTTGGCAGCCTTTAGCCGCGCGTGCGGGCGACTCGGCTCCGGGCGATATTGCGTGCAACCGACATGCTTCGGAGGATCGGAGGTGCGGCGCGGAGAACGAACTCCCGGACGAACGCTCGCATGCACGTACGTCAGCCCCGCACCCATCATTTTTTTTTGAACGGTCACCGGGGGGAGAGATTCCCCACCTGAATATATTGCTCAAAGTGGCCAAAATGACAAGTGTTTGATCCAGTTTATAAGAAAAACCAGATCGAAAACCTTAACAGGTTGACCCCGTTTATAAGGGAAACCGGGCTGAAAAACCACATAGGGGGGAAAGATTACATAGGGTGAGAGCATATGGACGCCCCGAAGAAGGCACTACCTAGCCAGCAAGCCAAGAGACCACCACCATAAAAGTCGAGTGGAATTGGTGTGTCATGGAGGAAACACAATACCAACACTAAACAACTATCCTAACGCACCACACCTGCGTGCGTACCAACCCCTTGGCACAACAGAGGAGCAGCACCAATCAACGAGTGACCCATCACGAACCTTAACTGGAAACTCCGCCACAGCAGGCCGGCACGATTATCAAGGTGGGGAGGCATCGTTGCGTCGTTGTTGAGCAAAGATGAACCGAGATAGCACGAAGAGCACGAAGCTCACCAAAACGGACGACAGGCATGAGAGGGTCTTGAGCTAGCATAGCAGAGGATGACCAACCCCCAAGGGCAACGGAGGATGAATGGCGGCAAGGAGCTCCCTAGTGACGCCTTCAAGAAGGTGGACGACATCCGAGGATGACGCCGTCACAGAGCTTTCGCCTGGAGCATAACCGGTTAAATTCCCAGAGGGCAGAGCCTAGAGCTGCGAATCCGGACCGAGAGACAGGAGTGGCACATGAGCCACGCCCCCAAGAGGGTAAGCGACGCTGGAGTAGCGTCGCCGTGGTCAGCTGACAAAGTCAGCGGGGATTTCTCCCGTAGCACATCCGTCAATGGTGGGCCGCCATCCAAGTGGAGTCGAAGGGCGACAGAGGACAGGACCGAGACGGACATATGAGGTGGATGGTGAACCGAGGAAGGACGAGTGGAGCAGGCCGCCGGTGAGGAGGGTGGAGACGAGGTGGGGCGGCGTCGGAGGTGGACAGAGGGCGGGGGCACCAGAGTGGAGGTTCTTCCGGCCAGAGACTGGCGGTGGCGGGGACGGGAAGGGCGAGTGGGGTGGAGGCGCAGTACGGGGTGGGGATCGAGGCGAGGTGGAGCGAGGTGCATCATCCGCCGGAGAGGATGGGGGTGGCGAGGGGAGCAATGGGAGCTGTGAGCCGAGGGAGAGCCGGATCCGCGCCCGGAACCTCCGGATCCGTCGCTGGCCAGCCGAGAACGGACGGCCAGGAGGCCGAAACGCAGCCTCGGGCGCCGCCGGCGCCAGGGGCCAGGCCGCCCGCCCACCTAGCGCCAGCAGAGGAGGGTCGACGCGGAGGATGGCGGCGCAGGTCGAGGGCGCGAGCACCGGCCGGAACTGGCCGGAGGAGGACGCCGACGGCCCCGGAGAGCTGAGGACGAGATGGATCTGGATCTGGCAAGTGAAGATGGACCGGGGAGGGTGGTCGCAGCCGCGGGCTGCGTGCATCCTCGCCGCCGCCGTCAGCCGCTGGGCTTTGCCCTTAGGCTTCCTCCGGAGACGGCGAGAAGGGAATGGGCAGCACGGTCGCTCCCTGTTGTTGGCGGCGGCGGGGGCCTCCGGAGTCGCGAGAGCGACCCGGGAGGCGAGAGAGGTAGAGGATGTTATGTCACGAGTCCATCCCCCCGCACCCATCATGTAACATGGAAACCTTCCACGCAGTAATTTTTCTTTAATACTTACTTGCAAAAGAGGCCGTATGTTGCAACGGATTTTTTTTACTAAACTCCCCTAACCTAATAATCACGACCTACACCATGTGACAAAGTGCTATCAAGATTTGGAGCCATGACTCTTTTGGGTCTGTTCGCAAGTAGATTTTAAAGTTGAAACGCCGCTAGATACCATTAGATCTGCACCGGTCACTAGGACTTCTTTAGCTTTTAGCTGATGAAAGATCAATTGAATCACAACTCTGTGAACTTTTTGAGCGGGATGAGATTATGGCGAGGCAACACTCTAGGGTGGACTGGCTTCGTGAGGAAGACCGGAATACATATTTCTTCCATGCTTGTGCTACAACTTGGAAACGTACTAACAAAATTCACTGTTTGGCCCGGGATGATGGTTCTCTTTGTGATTCATAAATGGAGATTAAAAGTATGATGCATAAATCTTATGGGAACCTTTTCACTTCCGATCCTTGTGATGATGCTAACATTGTTCTTTATGCTATTTCGCATAAATTTACTAATGAGATGATTGCTGATTTATGTAAACCCTACACTAAAGAAGAGATCAAGACAACTCTTTTTCACATGGGGCCTACAAAGGCTCATGGTCCGGATGGCCTTCCCGCCCTATTCTACCACTCATTGGATTTTTTTGGGCGACAAGATTTGTCAGACGGTCAGAAGTTTTTTGGAGGGAAGGTCCATTCCTGATGGTTTTTGTGACTCAATGATTGTGCTTATTCCAAAAATTGCAAGAGCCAATCATTTAAAGAATTTTCATCTGATTAGTCTGTGCAATTTTCTTTATAAGATTGCCTCCAAAGTTTTGTCATTTCTGAGTTTCAAAGTGCCTTTGTGCCTGACAGACTTATTACTGATAATACTCTAGTTGCTTATGAATCTCTCCACACTATTAAACAACAGAGGGCTAAGCAACCTTTCTTTGCCTTGAAGATTGATATGATGAAGGCGTATGATCGTGTTGAGTGGGCTTATCTTCATGGTTGCATATCTAAGTTGGGATTTGACCCAATATGGATCAACTCTGTCATGACATGTGTTACCAATGTCTGCTATGCGGTCCGGGTAAATGGAGATCTCACTGCACCTGCTGTACATTCGAACGGAATTCGGCAGGGTGACCCCATCAGCCCCTACTTGTTTCTTTTGTGCACCGAAGGACTGTCAAGCTTGTTGCTTCAGAAGGAGAATTGTGGCAAAGCACATGGTATTAGGATTTATGAACGGTCATTCCGGTTCTCCTATCTCACATCTCCTGTTTGCTGATGATAACATCTTCTTTGCAAGAAGTGATACTCGTCGTGTGGATGCACTAGTGTCTACTCTGAATCTTTGTTTCTGGTTCTGGACTTTGGTCGTGCTTGTCCAGATGTTGTTAAACAAAGAGTGAAAACTAGTTTGGGGATTACTAATGAGGCCTTTAATGATACTTATTTGGGCATGCCTATGGAGGTGGGTAACAATTTGTCAGTGTAAAAACTGGCAGACCTCGGGGTAGGGGGTCCCAAGCTATGGATCTCAGACAAATGGTAACAGGAACAAGGAGACGATGTTTAGCCAGGTTTGGGCCCTCTAGATGGAGGCAAAACCGTATGTCTTGCTCTTGTTTATATTAATGGAGATGTGTCAAGTACAAAGTTGATCTACCTCGAGATCGTAGGATGTGTTCTAACTCTAGGGCTAGGTGAATGTGATTGTATTTAAGTCCCCTATACATTCTAAACCTTATGACTTATATACATGCCAGATAGGGTATCTAGGGTTACAAGGTCGATATCTAGGTGTGGAGGCGGTAGGAGAAGTCTTGGAGTGCACGTCAAGTCTTTGGCAGATGTGGTCTCAAAAATGAGCTTGTTCAAAATTTGTGATACAACATGAATAGAATTTGAGACAAGGAAAGATAGGTAGCCAGTGAAGGTGCTTAGGAATTCTTGCACATCCAATTGGCCAAATAAAACCAAAACAATCAAACTACAATTGGATGTCCTCGAATGAGGAATATGCATAGCAAGATGCTCACACAATAATATAGAAAATAAAGTATGTGTCAAACATGCACAACCAACACTAGCAACTATCAAGCAATGGGCGATGACATAGTCATCTATATATGAGTATATTGACTTAGTAGCCAAATGAGAACATTTGATCATAGGTCATACTCAAGCACAAGTTGGGTCGCCACTTTTACATAAAGCATTTATGTGTTCACATCATTAGAGTTGCTTTGACTCAAGTCTTAGAGTAAAGCTCCCCCTAGATGTGATATCCCCCCAAAGAGGGATGAACTAACCTTGGTTTTTGTCGATGATAACTTCATGTAGGTGTTGTGAATGTGGATTCTCAATGTTGATGTAGACCATCAAGAGTTGGGAGCAATCCTTGGAATTTTGCATTTTCAATACCTACATGGGTTATTCCCACAAGGAACAAACAAGGATATCCATAGACATAGATTGAAATTCACACAAGATGATGTTCATGAATGCATTTAATACCTTGTCCATTGGCTTACTAATAAGAGGGTTTGTGACTCCATGAACTAGTGCAAGATGTTGAAGTTGGTTGCACAAGTTCTTGCCATAAATCAATATGTGTGAAGTTTGTTGGCGGAGTCACCCTCAAGAACTCTATAGTTCTTCTTCTTTGGGACCCACATCAACTTGATGGAAATCCTTGGAGTTGTAGCAGCACTTTATGAAGTAGAACTTTATGAAGTCTTGGGAACCCACTTGACCAAGGCTTGAGGTGGTTCTTCGAATGAGTCAATCTCTTCTTGAAGCTTGTCCTTGCCTTTTAGCTTATGGTCTTGTGGTGGAGATCATCTTGAGCTTGTGTTCCCTGAAAAGAAGTGGGACCATACTTCTCTTGTTGAGGAACAAACTTCATCTTGGGGTATTGATCTTTTGCCCCCTCAACTCCATTAGCACTGAACTTTCGTTCAAAACCAATACCTTGGTTCTTCCGATGCCTTCCTTGCTTGCGCACAATTTCCTCAAATTGCTTACTACCAGCAAGGCTATTGTAGACACCCTTTTCTATAGTTACTTTCGATAAATTGTTTTCTTGCTCAAGTGTAACTTTGCTAAGAGAATCATTAGTGGAATCAATAGAATTACTAGAAGAAACAACATTGTATTTGTTACTACTAGAGGTAGAACCCTTCTTATTCTTGTTACTAGATTTCATATATTTAACTTGCGGCATAAAAGTAGACAAGAGAACACGTTTGGCAATGTAAGATGAACTCTTCTTTCAAAGATCATCATTGATTGCTTTTAGAAGCTCATACTCTTACTCTAAATTTAGCTTCTCGAAGCGTAGCTTTTCATGAGTTCTTAGGAGCTCTCTATGATCTTCTTGATTTGTTTCATGAGCTAACTTAAGAGTCTTTAGTTCTTTAGTTAGACGCTCAATCTCCTTAGTATTTTCACTCGTTTCATCTTGACTATCATGATTACTAGCAAGTTTATTATAGCTCACATCACTAGTTTTATCAACAAGTAAATCATCATCACCTAACAAATCATCCTCATCACTATTGAAATCAAGATACTCAGGCTGTGATACCTTGGGGGACTTTAGACATGAAGCATCTTCCAATTCCCTCATTTGGTGAATCAAAGAGGTCATGGGAGTTTGAGGATACGAGAGCAAGTACGGCAACACCTTCATCTTGACTATAATCGAAGTCGGAGTGATAACTTCTCTCAGAGTGGTTGACGGAGTCGGAGTCAGAGCCGGGAACCCATTCACCAACATGAGCTTGATGCCTTCTTCTAGAGTAGCTCTTGGTTGACTTGTCTTTCCTTTATGAATCCATGTTTCTTCAAGAAGGTCTTCGCTCATAGCGATCATCTCTACTACTCTCTCTATGAGGTGATTCATCTATTTTGCTCTTCCTTCTAAGTGATTCATATCTTTTCTTGTGAGGTGTCGTACACTCATTGGAGTAGTGTCTAGGTCTTCCATAATTGTAGCAATTACGGTCACGACTTGATGATTTTTGCTCATAGTGTCTTGAACTGGAGCTTCTCTCTTCGCTCCTATTTTTGTAGAACTTGTTGAAGTTCTTCACCATTAGGCTTATCTCCTCATCGGATACTAGCTTGTCACTTGATGTTGTAGGAGCATCACTTAAAGCTTTGTATGCACCACTTGACTTGTTGGGGAGCTCCTCCTTATCCTTAACTAACATGTCATGATCAACAATCCTTCCAGTGACTTCCATGGTTTTGAGATCTTTGTAATTGGGCATCATTTGGATCAATGTGCATAGGGTATCATATTTTCCATACAAGACTCTAAGGATCTTCTTGATGATGAACTTGTCGGTCATCTCTTCACTTCCTAAGTCGGCAATCTCATTTGTGATGAGAGCAAGCCTAGAGTACATTTCGGCGACTCTTTCACCATCCTTCATCTTGAACTTGTCAAGTTGACTTTGAAGCACATCCAACTTGGATTCCTTGATGAACTCGATACCTTCGTGCATATCAACCAAAGTATCCAAAATTTCCTTTGCATTCTCGAGGCAGCTAATGTTGTTGAACTCCTCGGGGCACAAATCATTGAAGAGAATGTCACAAGCTTGATCATTCTATTGCAACATCTTGAATTCTTCTGTTGTTGCTTCATGATCCGGTTCCTTTTCATCCTCAAGGAATTCACCTTGTAAGCCAACACGAAGAACATCCCAAACAACGAGGTTAGGACCAAGAAATATGCATTTTCATCTCATGTTTCCAACTATCAAAGTTTGTACCATCAAAATACGAGCCTCTATGGTGATAGTTACCCTCATTAGGCGCAATACTCTCCTAGGTCGTGAAACCAATGCAATGGATACCAAAGCTCTTATACCACTTGTAGGATCAAAACTATGTTTGGAGGGGGGGGGGTGATTAGACTACTTGACCAAATAAAAATTATTTTTTCCTAATTTTAGTTGTAGGCAATTTTTAGCAATTCTACCAAGTCAAGTAGCACTACTGCAGGATGCTGCTAACGTGACACATGAATTAGAGACCCTTCGACCAAACTGTGTGCGATGCATTAATCGCAAACGGTGCTCTAATAAAACCGTCACCAACATAAGACAAACTATGTGCAATGACGGAGACATCAAGAATGATTCAGATTAGAGATGTGTGTATGATACGTGGCATACAATTGATCCATACAAACTGTTTGCAATGATCATAACAATGGAAATAGTCAGCCATATCAAGGTGTGTGCGATATATCATACAGTTCACTCGGATGAACTATTTGTGATTACCCACCACAACGGAAATGATCAGCCAGACCAAGGTGTGTGTGCGATATATGGCATATATTTCACTCAGACAAACTGTTTGTGATGAGCCAACACAACATAAACGGTTTAACTTAACAAGATGTGTGTGATACGCGACAAACATGTCAGTAATCAGAAATGTGTCGGAAGACCGATAACAACACAGATGATTTCTGCTAATAAGTCATGTGTGTTGTCGACAAACACTTGTTGGTATACAATTGTCAGCGATTGCTGAAATCATCACCGATGGGTTCCCTAGTTTAGCCCGTGGGCAATGTGATTTGCTCTGTTTGCACAACTTCTATGCTCTGTCTACAGAACAACAACATATATGTTTACAAGAACAAGATTGCATAACCAAATTAAGCATCCAATTACATAAGTGACTACACACATAACATTTGCACACACCAAAACAAACAATTACATGCCTACTAAACTAGCAGAAAAGATCATCTAATCATCTACTTCTTGTTGTGAGACGCTCGCAATTTCTCTGCTTTCGTCTGGATCCCTGGCCGTTTTGGGGAAGGAGGTACTTCCTCATGTCAACGACCCGCTTGTACATCTTATAGCTCGTGTACACCTCCTTGGACGCGTACACGACATGAGGTTCATCGAGTTTGTCCATCCAGGCCGAGTGCCAGGCATGCTTGTCCTTATTGCAGGATTCCTTTACTTCTCTGTAGTAGGGTTCGATGATGGCCTTAGTGAGGTGAACCAATGAGTCCTTCTCATGCTTCTTGCTACCCCAGATCTTGTATTGGCCCTGGATGTCGACAAGATTCTGGCAGGAGATGCCCAAATTTTTTAGCACCTTTACATTGTTGGTGATGTCCATGATAGCAAACATGTAGTGGGGGTTGTTGACAAACCCGACGAAACGCTCGCAAGGCCTTGTGGCCAGGCAGTAGTGGTAGACGAGAACGTGATTGCGCATGCACATCAGGGTGATGGCGACCTTGTGACGAGACCCGACACGAGCGCGGGTGTACTCGAAGTCGAATCGGATTGCCTTGTACTTCTCCTCAGCAAGCAACAGCTCCATGGTGTGGATGGAGTTCTCCACCCAGATCGAGTTGTCTGTGTACACTACTAAGAGCTCCATGAACCTTCTGTGGGTGTCCACTATGGCATGCATGGTGAACCACCGCTCGTCGTTGACAACCACTGGGAGCGCCATTAGAGCCATGCAGGATACCCTCTTTGTATTTGTCGTCGTGGGTCTGCTAATACGTCCATTTTGCATCATGTTTTCCTACTGTTATTTATAGTGTTTTTATGCATTATAACACTTTGTGGAGTAATTCTAATGCATTTTCTCTCATAATATGCAAGGTTTACACAAAGAGGGAGAATGCTGGCAGTTGAAATTCTGGACCTGAAAAAGCTATGTCAGAGATACCTATTTTGCACATCTCTAAATGGGCTGAAATTTTACGAAGAACTATTTTGGAATATATAATAAATATTGGAGAAAAACCCCCACCAGAGGGGGGCACCTAGGCGCCCACAAGGCACCAGGGCGTGCCATCCCCTCTAGGCGCGCCCTAGTGGGTAGTGGGGGCCCAGGCCCACCTCCGGTGCCCATCTTCTGGTACATAAGGTCTTTTGACCTAGAAAAAAAATAAGGATATGACTTTCGGGTATGGAGCACCGCCTTCTCAAGGCGGAACTTGGGAAGGAGCACTTTTGTCCTCCGATGGAGTGATTCCACCGGGGGAACTTCCCTCCCGGAGAGGGAAATCAAAGCCATCGTCATCAGCAACAACCCTCTCATCTTTGGGAGGCCAATCTTCATCAACATCTTGAACAACACCATCTCATCTCCAACCCTAGTTCATCTCTTGTGTTCAATCTTTGTATAAAAACCTCAAATTGGTTCCTGTGGGTGACTTGTAGTGTTGATTACATCTTGTAGTTGATGCTAGCCAGTTTATTTGGTGGAATATCATATGTTTAGATCCATTATGCTATTTAATGTCCCTTTGAGCTTGATCATGAATACTATTTGTGAGTAGTTGCCCTAGTTCTTGAGGCCATGGGATAAATCATGTTGCAAGTAATCATGTGAATTTGATATGCGTTCAATATTTTGATGATATGTATGTTGTGATTCCCTTAGTGGTGTTATGTGAACATCGACTACATGACACTTCACCATATTTGGTCCTAAGGGAATGCACTGTGGAGTAGTTATTAGATGATGGGTTGCTAGAGTGACAGAAGCTTAAGTCCCAGTTTATGCGCTATTTCGTAAGGGGCTGATTTGGATCCATATGTTTAATGCCATGGTTAGATTTTATCTTAATACTTCTTTCGTGGTTGCGGATGCTTGCGAGGGGGTTAATCATAAGTGGGAGGCTTGTTCAAGTAAGAACAACACCCAAGCACCGGTCCACCCACATATCAAATTATCAAAGTAGCGAATGCAAATCAAACCAACATGATGAAAGTGACTAGATGAAATTCCCTTGTGGCCTCAAGAATGTTTTACTTACTATCTGAGATTGTTCCGACCTGTCCTTTGCTACAAAAAGGATTGGCTAATGCACTTATTTTTACTATTGTTACTTGTTACTTTTTACAAATTATCTTGCTATCAAACTACCTGTTACCAACAATACCTTGCTGAGAACCACTTGTCATTTCCTTTTGCTCCTTGTTGGGTTTGACACTCTTACTTATCGAAAGGACTACGATTGATCCCCTATACTTGTGGGTCATCAAGACTCATTCTGATCGAGGCATGAAATTGGTAAGGAAAAACTTATACTACATGCTGCAATTTACTGTCACTTGTTACCATGGAAAACAATCCTTTGAGGGGTTTGTTTGGGGCATCTTCACCTTGACCGGAAACACAAAGAGTTGCCCCTCAACCTACTGCACCTACTAAAAATATTAGTTATGAAATTCCTTCGGCTATGATATAACAACTGCTAGCTAATCCTTATGCAGGAGATGGAATGAAACATCCAGATATGAATTTGATTGATGTGGATAAAATTTGTGGATTGTTTAAGCTTACAGGTTACCCGGAGATGAAGTTAAGAAGAAGGTTTTCCCTTTATCTTTGAAGGGAAAAGCATTGACATGGTATCGGCTATGCGATGATATGGGAGCTTGGAATTGGAATCGATTGAAATTGGAATTTCAAAAAAAATATTATCCTATGCATCTAGTTCATTGTGATCGGAATTATATATATAATTTTTGGCCTCGTGAAGGAGAAAGTATCGCTCTAGCTTGGGGGAGGCTTAAGTCAATGTTATATTCATGCCCCAATCATGAGCTCTCAAGATAAATTATTATTCAGATTTTTTATGCTCGTCTTTCTCATGATGATCAATCCATGCTTGATACTTCTTGTACTGGTTCTTTTATGAAGAAAGCTATTGAGTTCAGGTGGGATCTTTTGGAAAGAATTAAAATGCATGAAGGTAAAGAGTTAGGTATAAAGCTAGAGTTTGATTTTGTTAAATATTTTATGAATACCGATTGTCGGATTACGGGTTCCGCGAACCCTTGAGAGGTTCGAACTCTGGGGTGCGTGTGGAGATCTCAACCTACCCAACCTGCTTACTTGCAATCCTCCTAAGCCTAGCGCGTCAAGCTCGAAGAGACAAAGAGACACAACGGTTTATACTGGTTTGGTCCACCATTGTGGTGTAATACCCTAATCCACTATGGTGTGGTGGATTGCCTTGTAGGCCGAGGATGAACTAGTACAATGGATGAACTAGCCTCAGGAGGTGAGGTGTTCTTGAGCCCGAAAGAGCTGGTGGGATGTCGGGTGAGAATCGATTTGATCCCCCTTCTATGGTGGTGGCTAGTCCTATTTATGGTGGCTTTGGTCCTCTTCCCAAATATTGGCGGCAAGGGATCCCACAACGGCCGGATTTGAAAGGGGACAAGTAGTACAGCTTAGCCTGACAAAAGTAGTCTACGCCTGCGAAAAGCCTCTGGTCGTGACACTGCGGTGGGCTCGTCGATGACCTCCGTCCCGCCGTCCTGGCGGTCTTGGTCTTGTTGCCCTAGAATGGAAACCTTTGGCTGATTCCTCGGGACTCCGCGCCCGCGGCTTGCCTCCTTTGCACCGAAGAGGAAACTTGTGCTCTACGCCCGTCTGGCGCCCGCCTGGCCTTGGTCGTCATGGCTCACGTCAGCTGAGCCTCGTGAGGTGAACCTTGCATAGTACTCTCCGCCCCTCGGGAGCCAGCCTGAGGAGGCCGATCCCCTTGGGGGTCTTGGTGTCGTCCGCCTCGCAAGGGTCTTGAGTTGTTGATGTCGAAGCTGGGCCATGCCAGGCCGTCGATGGAGCCACGTGATGGGACGTAGGCAGGCAGGGCTGGATACCCCCGAATCCAGGACGATGAGAGTAGCCCCCGGGCCCAAGGCGCGCTCGGACTTGGCTTCTAGGCGAAGCCAAAGGGCAAGTGCGGAGCACCGCGGGCCCTAACCGCCTGCGGCCTTGATGACGCATGGCGATTGATGGGACGTGGGTGACTCCGCTTCCCCATGCTGCCTCGGCAACCGTTTGACTTGACGCGATGATGCGACATGCAGGTGGTCATGATGGCGTGAGGTCGTGGAGTCCGGCGGTTGGTCTCCCTTGGCTATAAAGGTGAGGGAGGGGTAGAGCCCCTCGCCCATCTTTCCTTCGTCTTGCTCCTGCCTTCTTCTCTTATCCATCTTGCTTCCATGGAGCCGATCAGGAGATACTCTGCGGCCGAGAAGGGGAAGGCCCCTAAGGAGGGGCCCGATCCTCTTCCGCTGAAGAAGTGGATCCACCTCCCTCACGACGCCAGCGCGGGGCAAGAGGTGACCAGGCCTTGGCAGTCGAGGCCTCCGCCTGGCTTCGCTCTCCCCGTATACGCTTCTGCTCATGACGAAGGTGAGCACCATCGAGTGGCGCCCGGCGACGCTGGCAGGGCCGCCATTGCCCTGCCGACCGCTCCACAGACCCACGCCAAGGGCAGCTCGCGCGAGTTCGTGGTGTGGGCGGTGATGCCTCCCGACACCTGGATCTGACTCCCGTGGTTCTTCGCCAGCGAGCTGCCTCACGAGGGGGCCGGTCGAGCTGTGGCTACAGCACGCAGGGTGCTGCAGCTTGGCCACCGGAGCTGAAGTTGAGGTGGTGCCCCCTGGAGATGTCTTCATGATGCGCAGATGGGGCGAGGTCGCGTGGGCTTGCCGTGCAGAGGGAGCCCTGGCGATCCACTTCGAGTATGACGACGTGGCAACCTTGTTCTTCAAGGTCTTCAATGAGGAGGGCGAACGGCTGGAATGTTGGCCCAGAGGAAGCAGCTTGCGTGGCGCTGCAACGGGCGCCGGGCCCGCCGTTGTCCTCCTTGGGGCCTCGTCCAGCAGCGGCGGTGACTCCTGGGAATCCTGCAGCTCTCCTGAGCCCAGTGAGTCTCCGGAGTTGAGTGACGACAACTATGTGCCGCCCAGCTCCCGCCGGAGTCGTAGTGCAGTAGCGGCTGCTGCCTGGCGTCGCCAGCGATGCCATAGGGTTTAGTGGCTGCTTTCCCTGCATGGAATGAAGGTCATACCCCGCGGGGCTTGTAAGGATCAGAATCTACTTAATATCAGTGTTGCCTCTTTTGATTTTTTGATGAACTCGCGCATCCCAGTTTGGCATGGTTCCTCCCGTTTCTTTTTTCTTGGCAGCGTGGCGCTCTACGCTGATAGGTCCCAGTCCTCAGGCAGGCTTCAACGATCGCTAGTATGCCAGGTCGCAATGCTGTGGTCAAGGCTAGGAGATGAGCGGCCCGGGGTCCGGTAAGAGCTCATGAGATGCGATGCTCACAAGGTCCCCCTTGGCGTGCAAGCAGCTGCCCAAAGAATTGAAAAGGGGGGTGGAACTGCCAAAATGGAACTACGAGACGGGGTGTGTGGGGAGCGAAGCTGGGGCCGCAGCAAACCGGAACTTATCTTTTGGTGTCTTGGTCCATCAGGGAGATGGCGCCTGCTCCCGTGCCCGGGGTACCTTTGGGCGCAGCTTGCATCGCCCACCTTCCTGCCTCGCTCGCCTTGGTGCTCTACGTCCTCAGGACCCAGCCTTCGAGTGAGCTCAACCACCACTGGTATGCCAGGTCGTGATGCCGTGGTCAAGGCCAGGGGGTGAGGGCTAGAGAGCCAGTAGGAACTCCTGAGACGTGATGCTCGGGAGGCCCCCCTTTAACGTGCAAGCGACTCACGAGGCCAGATGGTGGTCGTCCAAGCCGAACCCGTGGCCCATTGCCAGGTGAACCTGCAGGTTAGATGACAAGAAAGACCGGGGACCCCTGTGGAGTGGGCCTGCAGTCCAGGGCATAGGACAGAGGCACCGAGGACCTGGTGAGGTGGTGAGCGCGAGGCGGGCTGCGAACCAGAGCTTGATCCTTGGGTTTATCAGCGTTGCAGGGACGGACCCCAGCACAAGCGTCGTGCTGACGTGAGTTTTTATGGAGCGGTGCGGGAGAGGTACTGGCCAGCAAACACACAAGGGGCCGTGATGGCGGCGGTCGTAGGGTGACAATCACAGGTAAACTCACAGAAATGGTTAAATAGTCCTGGTGTATGCAAACGATACATGCCATTGGGCCGGACCCACAAGGCCTGGGGATGATGCAGCCCGAGGGGCACCCCCAGACTGGAAGAACTTAGAGAGATGTCACCTGGTACCTTTGCTGAAGAAGTGTTGAAGTAGCCAAAAAACCGTGCGCTGCTGGAGTCGTTCCTCACGAGCCGCTCTGGTGCCAAGCCTCAGGAGGCTCGGAGGGCCCGAGAGGCTCCTGAAGTTTCTCCTCCATCTCCACAAGGATCACCTGATGCCTGGCCTCGCGAGTCGCCAGGGCGTCCCTCATGCAGCACTGGAACACCAGAGCTGCGCCCGGCAGGCCGAAGGGCATGCAAACGTAGCTGTGAGGTGGACCCTCGCATCGACCGACACGAGTCGGCCAGATGAGCTGCCGAGACGCGGCCCTGTTGAGCCCGGAGATGTTGATGCGGACACGGAACTCCTTACCCTCGCCAGGGCAGTGTGCCGCGCCACGTGGCAGGCGGCGATCGCCTTGTAGAACCCTTGCTTCCTGTATTTCCTCGATTGCCTTGCTGATGAACTCCTGATCACCTGGTGCCTGACGCCTGCTGCCTTCTCCTGGGAAGCGTGCTTTGAAGAGCGCCTCCACACGGTGCCTGAGCACCTCCCTCGTGACCCTGGCTAGGTCTGAGGCCCTCCCAAGGAGAGCCCCTGAGCCCAGCCCGAGAGGGGCGCCGAGCGCGCCTTCCTATGTGATGGGTGAAGGTGCCGCGTCCGGGGACGCAAGGCTCGATGCATCGTCCTCTAGCAATCCTCCTTCACGAGACCCCTATCCTAGCTGCAACTTCTTCGTCCTGGGGGCCAACTCAGGAGGGAGGACGCCGCCCTCGTCTTCAGGGTTCTCGACTGCTGTAGCCTGGATGGCGCGCTCGAGGGAGCACACCGCATCCTTCTCCTAGCATGCGACCGTGATGGCGCCACCACTTCCTGGCATCTTGAGGACGTTGTAGCCATGGTGCGTTGCCGCCATGAACTTGCCCAGTGCTGGGTACCCTAGGATGGCGTTGTAGGGCAGGCGGATGTCGGCGATGTCGAAGTCGATGAGCTCGGTGTGGTAGTTGTTGCGCTCGCCGAAGGTGACAGGGAGGCGGACCTGCCCTATCTGGGGTGTGGAACTGTCGGTCACTCCTGAGAATGGCTTGGTCGGGTGAAGCTGGTTGTATGTCACTTGGAGCCTGTCGAACGTCTGAACATACAGAACATTCAGCCCTGTTCCGCCATCAATGAGAGTCTTGGTGACAACCATGTTGTTGATGATGGGGGAGCAAAGCATGGGGAGCGCACCAGCGGTGGCCGTGCACTTGAGCTGGTCTGAGGAGTTGAAGGTGATGGCGCACTTGGACCACCTGAGAGGGCGAGTTGTTTCGGGCTTGGGAAGCGCTGTATTCACCTCGCGCGTGAATTGCTTGAAGATGCGGTGGGAAGCCGGGGCTTGCGAGCCGCCCAAGATGCAGGCAATGGCTCAAGGATCCTGGAAGCCCCCAGCCCCCTCGTCCTAGTGGCGATCCTCATTCCTTCTTGGTGGCGGAGGCATAGGAGGCAGAGTTGTGTTGCCCTGAGGGTAGTCCTCACGAGGCTGCTCCCTCCAGGCGCCCTCGCGAGGCTGGCCTTGCCAACAATCCTCACGAGGCTGGTCACGCCAATCTTGACGATTGTCGCGTCCGTCTCAACGTCCTCCACTTCGGCCGCCTCCATGACCATAGCCTCGATCGTTGCGCTCGGGGCGTCAACCAAGGCACCTGTCGTGAAGGGCTCTGAGCTCTTGACAGTAATTGGTGTTGTGGCTATAATCATTGTGGAAGACGCAGAACGACCGCTTCTTGGATGACTCGGGGTGGTCGCAGCCGCGCTTCGTCTCTGGCTCGGCCGCAATCATGGCTGGCCCCTCGCGCTTCACGTCCCTGGTCTTGGTCTTCTTGTCTCCTGGATCAGCATCGGGGAGCTCGAGGAGGGAGAGGCGCCCCTCCTCATCCCCCGCGCACTTGTTCACCATGTTGAACATCTCCAGAGCTATGCAGAGATCCTCATGGATAGCAAGCTCCTCCTTCATCTTGACGTCGCAGACGCCATCAGTGAATGCTGAAATGGCGGCCTCGTCCGACACCTTGGGAATCTTGACGCGCACGTTGTTGAAACACTGCATGTACTTCTGCAGGGTCTCTCCACGTTGTTGCTTGATGCGATGTAGGTCACCCGCGGCCGGCGAGCGGTCGTGAGTGCCTTGGAAGTTGGCGATGAAGCGGCTGTGCATCTTCTCCCAAGAAGAAATCGACCCTCAGGCAGGTTCAGGATCCAAGAACGTGCCCCATCCTTGAGGGCTATCGGGAACCAATTTGCCATGATCTTCTCGTCGCCGCTGGCCGCCTCGATGCTCAGCTCGTAGAGCTGCAGGAACTCGGCGGGGTCGGCGGTGCCGTCGTAGAGCGGAGGCAGGTCAGGCTTGAACTTGCTTGGCCAGACGATGTTGCAGAGCTCCTGGGTGAACACGCGGCATCCCGCCGTGGCCACCGGAGGTCGTCGAGGGGGGAGACACTGGTCCTGGTGCACGCGCACCGCCACCTCCTGTGGCGGTACACGAGCCTGGTGCTAGGGTGCTGGAAGCACACACGCTTCTCCTTGCGGTCACTGCACCACTTGGTAGCTCACGTCCTCCTGAGCCGGCGCAGGGCGCGGCAGATCACGCCATGGTTCTGCATGCCTTGGGCCGATGATGGCACCCCGAGCCGGAGGTAGTGGTGGAGCCGCGTGTGCCACATCGCCCGTTGCAGGTGGTTGCTGAGGCAGCGAGCGAGCTGGCTTGGCGGAGCCCTCGTGCGTGACGCTGATGAGCTCAACAATCCACTCGAGCCACTCCTCGTAGAGGTCGCCCACTGGGCGGTAGCGAAGGAGCTCTCGCGCCATGAGCAGAGTGGCCTGCGCGTCCGCCTGGCTGCAACGCGCGTGGGATGATGAAGCTGCTGGGGTCAGTGATGGAGTAACGGTGTGCCCATCACAGCGCACCGACGGGTGCAGCGATGAAGCTTGCTTCTCGTGGCTGGAAGGGCCCGTGGCGGTGTTGGCCACCGGAGATGGAGCACAACGAGCACAACCGTTGCCCGCCGAAGCCATCTGAGCGACGCGGGCGGCGACTGCGGCCCGGCGCTCGACGCGAGCTCGGCGTGCATCGGCCATGGAGGCGTCGGAGCGGCAGGAGATCGGTCAACGGAGGAGAGGATCTGACGCACCCCTACCTGGCATGCCAAATGTCGGATTACGGGTTCCACAAACCCTTGAGAGGTTCGAACTTTGGGGTGCGTGCGGAGATCTCAACCTACCCAGCCTGCCTACTCGTGATCCTCCTAAGCCTAACGCGTCAAGCTCGAAGAGATAAAGAGACACAACGGTTTTTACTGGTTCGGGCCACCGTTGTGGTGTAATACCCTAATCTAGTGTGGTGTGGTGGATTTCCTTGTAGGCCGAGGATGAACTAGTACAATGGATGAACTAGCCTTAGGAGGTGAGGTGTTCTTGAGCCCGAAAGAGCTGGTGGGATGTCGGGTGAGAATCAATCTGATCCCCCTTCTATGGTGGTGGCTAGTCCTATTTATGGTGGCCTTGGTCCTCTTCCCAAATATTGGCGGGAAGGGATCCCACAACAGCCGGATTTGAAAGGGGACAAGTAGTACAGCTTATCCTGACAAAAGTAGTCTTCGCCTACAAAAAGCCTCTGGTCGTGACACTGCGGTGGGTTCGTCGATGACCTCCGTTCTGCCGTCCTAGCGGTCTTGGTCTTGTTGCACTGGAATGGAAACCTTTGGTTGATTCCTCAGGACTCTGCACCTGCGGCTTGCCTCCTTTGCACCGAAGAGGAAACCTGCGCTCTGCGCTCGTCTGGCGCCCGCCTGGCCTTGGTCGTCATGGCTCACGTCAGCTGAGCCTCGCGAGGTGAACCTTGCATAGAACTCTCCGCCCCTCGGGAGCCAGCCTGAGGAGGCCGATCCCCTCGGGGATCTTGGCATCGTCCACCTCGTGAGGCTTGTCCCCTCGCGAGGGTCTTGAGTTGTTGATGTCGAAACTGGGACGTACCAGGCCGTCGATGGAGCCACGTGGTGGGCCGCAGGCAGGTAGGGCTGGATACCCCCGAATCCAGGACGCTGACACCGATGCTTTTCACAAGTTTAGCACTAAGTATGGACTTGACTCTAAGATAGTAGCCTCTTTTTGTGAATCTTTTGCTACTCATGTTGATCTCCCTAAGAAGAAGTGGTTTAAATACCATTCCCCTATTAAAGAAGAAATTAAAGAACCACTTTTAGTTAAAGATGAAGCTATCATTTATAATGTTGACCCAGTTGTTCCTACTGCTTATATTGAGAAACCACATTTCCCTGTGAGGATAAAGGAACATGCTAAAGTGTTAATAGTGGTCCGCAAAAGTAATATTAAAGCACCTAAACACCCTGAACAAATTAAAGTAGAACCTAGTGTTGCTATGGTTAAAGGTCTCTTGGTCGAAAATATTGAAGGGCATGTTATTTATTTCTGTGATGAAGCAGCAAATTGCCAAACCCGCCAGTAAAGATAAGAATAAGCCTGTTGTTGGCATGCCTGTTGTCTCAGTTAAAATAGGAGATCATTGCTATCATCACTACTAGAAAAAAGGCTGTTAGTGGCGCACCTGTTTTTGCTATTAATGACGCACTATAGGTGCGCCACTATTACCATGCCACTAGTAACAAATACTAATGGCGCACCTCTGGTGGGCCATTAGTATTGCAGGTAATAATGGTGCACCTTGTAGTGCGCCATTACTATTGCTACAGGTGCGCCACTGGTAACTTTTTTTTTGAATTTTGAAGGCGGGAAAATAGTAGTGGCGCACCGTCTAACCCCCACCGTGCGCCATTGCTATTTTTGAATTTTGAATTTGGATTTGGATCTAGATCTGGCTCATTTTTTTGCTCATTTTTTTGCTTGAATTTTTTTCAAATTTCGTTCTCGACCTGGATCTGGTACGTTCTTTGTGCCGGGGGAGCTCCACATGTGACCGGAAGTAGAGGAGGAGGGAGGAGAGACCATGAGGAGGAGAGGAGGGAGGAGAGACCATGAGGAGGAGAGGAAGGTCGCCGGAGAGGAGGAGGAGGACCGTGAGCAGGAGAGGAAGGAGGAGCACCGTGAGGAGGAGGAGGTCGCCGGAGGAGGAGCACCGTGAGGAGGAGAGGAGGGAGGAGGAGGTCGCCGGAGGAGGAGCTCCATGAGGAGGAGAGGA
>NC_041381.1:382666708-382697290 GCF_002162155.2 Triticum dicoccoides
GAGAGGAGGGAGGAGGAGGTCGCCATAGGAGGAGCACCGTGAGGAGGAGAGGAGGGAGGAGGAGGTCGCCGGAGGAGGAGCACCGTGAGGAGGAGGTCACTGGAGGAGGAGCACCGTGAGGAGGAGGAGGTCACCGGAGATGAGGAGATGGAGTGATGGAGTGGAGGAGATGGAGTGGAGGAGAGGAGGAGAAGAATGAAGGGGTAAGTGGCTGGCCGACCCTTTTCTACTTCTGTCCCAACTTAGCAGTGGCGCACCATGCACTAGTGCGCCATTGCTATTTTTTTTTGAATTGTGAAGGCAGGAAAATAGTAGTGGCACACTATTCACTGATGCGCAATTGCTAATATTTTTTTCCGATTTTTTTGCCTCCAGATCTTAAAAGCATCGTAACTTTTTTCTATTAGGTTTTTGGGGATTCTAAAAATCTTCAACGGGGTTCCCCCGGTTGAATTTGGATGTAACTTTTTGAGTAGATGATTTTTCATATAAAAAACTTTTTAATCCGAGTTCGTATGCAATAGTTATGCCCATTTTACTAAATCCAGAGAGATTTTGCAAATAAATTCGAAATTCATATTTGTAAATTTTCCCAACAACTAGACCACATATCACATGGGAAACTTATTCTCTTTTATTTTTTTTACATTTCATCATTTTCTTTTATTTTTTTAAGTTAGTAATGGCGCACCGAGGGTGTGGTGCGCCATTACTAGTTAAAACTAGTAATGGCGCACTATCCCTTGGTGCACCATTACTAGTTTTGAAAAAATAATAAATTTTTTTGTTAGTAGTGGCGCACCGAGGGTGTGGTGCGCCATTACTAGTTAAAACTAGTAATGGCGCACTATCCCCTAGTGCGCCATTACTAGTTTTTTTTAAAAAAAAATTCTTAGTAGTGGCGCACCGTGGGTGTGGTGCGCCATTAGTGATATGGCCACTAATGGCATACCTATATATGGTGCGCCACTGCTATATAGCAGTGGCGCACCAGATACGTGGTGCGCCATTAATGTCCATATTAGCTATAGCCGTTTTTCTAGTAGTGCATGGTTTATGTTATTTGGGTGCTAGTGTGAGTGCTATTCCTTTTACATTATACCAAGAAAATATGAATGATATAGCACCCGCTGAAATAGAAGACATATATGTTACTATTAAACTTGCTAATAGAGATACTATTACATCACTTGAGATTGTTAGAGATGTTGAAGTCTTGTGTGGAAAAAATAAAATACCCTACTGATTTTCTAGTTCTTGGTTCCCCACAAGATGACTTCTGTCCCATTATCTTTAGTAGACCTTTCTTGAACACTGTTAATGCTAAGATAGATTGCCATAAAGAAATGGCCAGTGTCAACTTTGGTGATGTGTCTCATGAGTTTAATTTCTCTAAGTTTCGTAGACAACCTCATAATAAAGAATTACCTAGTAAGGATGAAATTATTGGTCTTGCTTCTATTGCCGTACCTCCAAATGATCCACTAGAACAATATTTGCTAGACCATGAAAATGATAATCACTTGCATGAAAGATATGAAATAGATAAAATATTCTTTAAACAACAACCTATCTTTAAGCACAATTTGCCTGCTGAAATTCTAGGAGGACCTCCTCCTCCTAAAGGTGATCATGTGTTTGAATTAAAGCAATTACCTGATACTCTGGAGTACGCTTATCTTGAAGAGAAAAATATATATCCTGTTATTATTAGTGCTAACCATGAAGAATAAAGATTATTAAAAATTCTGAAGAAGCACCGTGCTGCTATTGGATATACTCTTGACGATCTTAAGGGCATAAAATAGTCCCACTCTATGTCAATACAAGATTAATATGGAACCTGATGCTAAACCCGTTGTTGATCATCAATGACGATTGAATCCTACGATGAAGGAAGTGGTAAGAACTGAAATACTAAAACTTCTTGAAGAAGGTATAATCTATCTCATAGCTGATAGTAGATGGGTAAGTCCCATGCATTGTGTCCCTAAGAAAGGAGGTATCATTATTGTTCCTAATCATAAAAACAAACTTATTACATAAAGAATAGTGATTGGCTATAAAATGGTAATTGATTTCAGAAATTAAACAAAGCTACTAGAAAAGATCATAACCTTTGTCTTTCATTGATCAAATCTTAGAAATATTGTCTAAGCACACACACTTTTGTTTTCTTGTTGGATATTCTGGGTTTTCTCAAATACCTGTATCACAACATGATCAAGAGAAAACCACTTTTACTTGCCCTTTTGGAACTTATGCTTATAGACGTACACCTTTTGGTTTATGTAATGCACTTGCTACCTTTCAAAGATGTATGACTGCTATATTCTCTGATTTTTGTGAAAAGATTGTTGAGTTTTTCATGGATTATTTTTCCATTTAAAGAACCTCTTTTGATGATTGCTTAAGCAACCTTGATCGAGTTTTGCAGAGATGTGAACAAACTAATCTTGTCTTGAATTGGGAGAAGTGCCACTTTATGGTTAATGAAGGTATTGTCTTGGGGCATAAAATTTCTGAGCAAGGTATTGAGGTGGATAGAGCTAAAGTTGATGCAACTTAGGAAATGCCATGTCCTAAAGACACTAAAGGTATCCGTAGTTTCCTTGGTCATGTTGATTTCTATACGAGGTTTATTAAAGACTTCTCTAAAATTTCTGGGCCTGTTCCTAATCTTTCAAAAAAGGATGTTCCTTTTGTCTTTGATGACTATTGTGTAGAAGCCTTTGAAACACCTAAGAAAGCCTTAACTTCTGCACCCATTGTTCAACCACCAGATTGGAACTTGCCTTTTGAAATTATGTGTGATGCTAGCGATTATGTTGTTGGTGTTGTTCTAGGACAAAGAGTTGATAAAAAGTTAAATGTTATCCATTATGCTAGTAAAACTCTAGACAGTGATGAAAGGATCGTGAAGAGGGGTCTAGAGGGGGGGGGGTGATTAGACCCTAAACAAGTAAAAAAAGCCAATTTTTAAGTTCTTCAAGTCAAGGTGGAGTTTTATCACAAGTTTAAGCATTCACAATATATTTCAAGCAAGCATGGCAAGAGTATATCCAACGGAAATAGTAAAGCATGCTAATTGCAAGAAAGTAAAGGGATGGGATTGGAGTGTGCAAACGCAATGTAGACTCGGAGATTTTTGGCATGGTTCCGATAGGTGGTGCTATTGTATGTCCATGTTGATGGAGACTTCAACCCACGGAGGGTAATGGCTGCGCAAGTCCACGGAGGGCTCCACCCATGAAGGGTCCATGAAGAAGCAACATTGTCTATCCCACCATGGCCATCGACCACGAAGGACTTCCCTTACTCGGGTAGATCTTCATGAAGTAGGCGATCTCCTTGCCCTTACAAACTTCTTGGTTCAACTCCACAATTTGTCGGAGGCTCCCAAGCGACACCTAACCAATCTAGGAGACACCACTCTCTAAAAGGTAATAGATGGTGTGTTGGTGATGAACTCCTTGCTCTTGTGCTTCAAATGATAGTCTCCCCAACATTCAACTCTCTCTCACAGATTTGGATATGATGGAAAGATGATATGAGTGGAAAGCAACTTGGGGAAGGCTAGAAATCAAGATTCTTGTGGTAGGAATGGTATATCTTGATCTCAACACATGAGTAGGTGGTTCTCTCAGAAAATGTATGCTGGAAGTGTAGGAACATTCTGATGGCTCTCTCTTGAATGAAGAAGGGGGTGGAGTGATATATATAGCCTCCACACAAAATCCGACCGTTACACACATTTGACCCAACTCGGTCAAACCGAATAGAAGAATGCAATGAGACCGATTCAGTTCAAAATGTGAATGTTAGGAATCTCGGTGGGACTGACTGGAACAACTTGGTGGGACCGATGTGCTAGGGCTTAGGGAAAACATCATTTCGGTGGCGACGATTGCATCAACACGATGAGACCGAATTTAGCAACACTACAAAAAAATACACTTCCGTGATGATACATGTTTGTCACAGTAGGTCACATTTTCTGTCATGCATGTACATTCATGATGATTTTACGACAGAATCAAGATAGTCATACTTGTGCTGTCGTAGAAGTATTCCATGACAATACCAAAATTATCATCACGGAAGTGTCCACTTCCATGACGATAAATGGCGCGTCATGGAAGTGTTTTCATCAAGGGTGACCGACACATGGCATCCACCCTAACAGGTTAGCGTTAAGCTATCGAGTTCCAGTTTGGATCCGATAACCCGTTAACAGCCCTCACCAATGGGGATTTTCCACGGGTAAAATTCTGATACGCCGGAGGATCCATGTGTCAGCTCATCCTCGGGATAGATGTCATCCAGCCAATGGACGGGACACGCCTATGATAATTCGACATGTGGCTCAGCCCAAAATAGGCCCATTCAGGTGATAAGGCCCGTTTGACATGGTTAAAAGGTAGCGGGCCGGCCCACGGAAAGCCTGTTAACAACCTGTTCGCATATAGCCCATTTACAGCCCGCTAACTCATGGCCCATTATGGCCTATCCGAATTGCGCTCATTTGCTTCGTCTGGGCCATCCAATATGATTCCAGCCCGTTGTAACTTCCGGCCCATGTATGGCCCGTGACGTCTTTCGGCCCACACGAGGCCTGAGGGAGTCCTGGATTAGGGGGTCCTCGGGTATCCGATCTATTCGATATGGGCTGGATTGATGGGCCGTGAAGGAAAGCAGAAGATTATCTCCCGTGTCTTGGTAGGACTCCTATGTGCATGGACGACAAGTTTGGTGTTCGGGTGTTTCCTCTGCAAACCAACTCTGTACAACCCTAGGCCCCTCCTGTGTGTATATAAACCGGAGGGTTAGGTCCGTAGAAAGGGAGAAGAATCATATGCTAGACAACTAGGGTTTAGCCATTATGATCTCGAGGTAGATCAACTCTTGTAACCCTTATACACACCGAATATAATCAAGCATGACATAGGGTTTTACCTCCTTTAAGAGGGCCCAAACCTGGGTAAACATCGTGCCCTATTGTCCCTTGTTACCATTGATCCATAGACACACAACTTGGGACCCCTACCCGAGATCTGCCGATTTTGACACCGACATAGGTGCTTTCATTGAGAGTTCCATTGTATTGTCGACAAAAGAATCGATGGCTCGCCTCGTTATCGACAATGACGCTGTTTCCATGGGGACTTTTCTTCTTGGTCAACTCTTTGTGTTTGGCAGGTTCGTGCTACGTGCCAACTCGACCGGTCACCTTGAGCAGGTCAACACTATGCCCCTGGTCACCGGATTAGGTTCGAAAGTCTGAACTACATCGCTGATATCAGAGGAGACCTAACCTTCGAGGGGTTCACAGCCTCGGCCGCTGCTCCCCACCCGCACGAAGGAGGCCCTTCGGATCTACCATCAGATCCCTTCCAGGGGTCGACACCCATGTCCACCTCGACCTTAGATCCGGGGCGGACCACTTCGTCCGAAGACGGGAGGATGAACCCTGCTGGACTCTCTCCCATCATGGAGCTTTTAGCCTGAGACCCAGACGCGACCACGCCATCGGCAGACCCGGAGTCAAACGTCATCGGGGAGCTGGACTCGCCTCTGGACAAAAACTCCGAACTCTCGAGGTCTGCAGCCTTCGGGCTCGGTCAAGTGGTTATCACTGAGCCTAACTCCACAGGTCCTTAGACGCCCGTCCATCTCTCTCTCTTAAATGAAACACTGGACTTAATACAATCTCTCGCCATTATGGAAGTGTCACGTTCGAACTATGCCCAGCTTGAACTGGGGGCTCAGAGTAGGGAATTTTACGTCCCACCCACCTGAAGGAAATATGCCCTAGAGGCAATAATAAAGTTATTATTTTATTTCCTTATATCATGATAAATGTTTATTATTCATGCTAGAATTGTATTAACTTAAAACTTAGTACATGTGTGAATACATAGAAAAAACAAAGTGTCCCTAGTATGCCTCTACTTGACTAGCTCGTTAATCAAAGATGGTCAAGTTTCCTGACCATAGACATGTGTTGTTATTTGATGAACATGATCACATCATTGGATAATGATCTGATGGACAAGACCCATCCGTTAGCTTAGCATAATGTCGTTAAGTTTTATTGCTATTGCTTTCTTCATGACTTATTCATATTAATCTGACTATGAGATTATGCAACTCCCAAATACCGGAGGAACACCTTGTGTGCTATCAAACGTCACAATGTAACTGGGTGATTATAAAGATGCTCTACAGGTGTCTCCGAAGGTGTTTGTTGGGTTGGCATAGATCAAGATTAGGATTTATCACTCCGTGTATCGGAGAGGTATCTCTGGGCCCTCTCGGTAATGCACATCACTATAAGCCTTGCAAGCAATGTGACTAATGAGTTAGTTGCAGGATGATGCATTATGGAACAAGTAGAGAGACTTGGCGGTAACGATATTGAACTAGGTATAATGATACTAGTGATCGAATCTCGGGCAAGTAATATACCGATGACAAAGGGAATAGCGTATGTTGTTATGCGGTTTGACCGATAAAGATATTCATAGAATATGTAGGAGCCAATATGAGCATCCAGTTTCCGCTATTGGTTATTGACCGGAGATGTGTCTTGGTCATGTCTACATAGTTGTCGAACCCATAGGGTCCGCATGCTTAACGTTCGATGACGATTTGTATTTTGAGTTATGTGATTTGATGACCAAAGTTTGTTCAGAGTCCCGGATGAGATCACAGACATGACGAGGAGTATCGAAATGGTCGAGAGGTAAAGTTTCATATATTGGAAGGTTGCATTTGGACATTGGAATGGTTTCGAGTGATTCAGGCATTTTTCCGGAGTACCGGGAGGTTACCGGAACCCCCCGGGAGAAGTATTGAGCATATTGGGCTTTATTGGAGGAGAGGAGAGAGGACACGTGAGAGGGGCGTGCCCCCCTTGCCCAAAGCGAATTGGACTAGGGGAGGGGGCCGACCCCCCTCTTTCCTTCTTGCTCTCTCTCCCTTCCCCTTTTCCCTCTCCGGTGGAAGGAAGGAGGGGGGGGGGGGCGAATCCTACTTGGACTAGGAGTCCAAGTAGGACTCCCCCCTTGGCGCACCCCCCTTGGGCTGGCCACCTCCTCCCCCCTCCTTTATATACGTGGGAGGGGGCACCCCAAAGGCACACCAAAGTTTCTCTTAGCCGTGTGCGGTGCCCCCCTCCATAGTTACACACCTCAGTCATATCGTCTTAGTGCTTAGGCGAAGCCCTGCACCCATAGTTTCTATGATCTGATCGTGGAGGCGAATAAAGTTTCACAACTCACGCCACTTGGAACACCACGGCGTAATGGTGTGTCCGAACATCGTAACCGTACTTTATTAGATATGGTGCGATCTATGATGTCTCTTACCGATTTACCGCTATCGTTTTGGGGTCATGCATTAGAGACAACTTCATTCACGTTAAAAAGGGCACCATCTAAATCCGTTGAGACGACACTGTATGAACTGTGGTTTGGTAAGAACCTAAGCTGTCATTTCTTAAAGTTTGGGGCTGCGATGCTTATGTGAAAAAGCTTCAACCTGATAAGCTAGAACCCAAATCGGAGAAGTGTGTCTTCATAGGATACCCAAAGGAAACTGTTGGGTACACCTTCTATCACAGATCTGAAGGCAAGATATTCGTTGCTAAGAATGGATCCTTTCTAGAGAAGGAGTTTCTCTCGAAAGAAGCGAGTGGGAGGAAAGTATAACTTGATGAGGTAGTTGTGCCTTCTCTCGAATGGGGAAAATGGTTCATCACAGAAGTCAGTTCCAATGATACCTACACCCATTAGTGAGGAAGTTAATGATGATGATCATGAAACTTCAGATCAAGTTACTACCGAACCTCAGAGGTCAACCAGAGTAAGTTCCGCACCAGAGTGGTACGGTAATCCTGTTCTAGAAGTCATGTTACTAGACCATGACGAACCTACGAACTATGAGGAAGCAATGATGAGCCCAGATTCTGCGAAATGGCTTGAGGCCATGAAACCTGAGATGGGATCCATGTATGAGAACAAAGTATGGACTTTGGTGGACTTGCCCGATGATCGGCAAGCCATTGAGAATAAATGGATCTTCAAGAGGAAGATGTACACTGATGGTAGTGTTACTATCTACAAAGCTCGAATTGTCGCAAAAGATTTTCGACAAGTTCAAGGTGTTGACTACGATGAGATTTTCTCACTCGTAGCGATGCTTAAGTCTGTCCGAATCATGTTAGCAATTGCCACATTTTATGAAATCTGGAAAATGGATGTCAAAATTGCATTCCTTAATGGATATCTCAAAGAAGAGTTGTATATGATGCAACCAGAAGGTTTTATCGATCCTAAAGGTGCTAACAAAAGTGTGCATGCTCTAGTGATCCATTTATGGGGTGCAAGCCTCTCAGAGTTGGAATATAAACTTTGATAGTGTGATCAAAGCATATGGTTTTATATAGGCTTTTGGAGAAGCCTGTATTTACAAGAAAGTGAGTGGGAGCACTACAGTCTTTCTGATAAGTATATGTGAATGACATATTGTTGATTGGAAATGATGTAGAATTTTCTGGAAAGCATAAAGGAGTGTTTGAAAGGAGTTTTTCAAAGAAATACCTCGGTGAAGCTACTTACAAATTGAGCATCAGGATCAAGATGCTTGATAAGATTTTTTCAATGAGTATATACCTTGACAAGATTTTGAAATAGTTCAAAATGGAACAGTCAAATAAGGAGTTCTTACCTGTGTTGCAAGGTGTGAAGTTGAGTAAGACTCAAAACCCGACCACGACAGAAAATAGAAAGAGAATGAAAGTCATTCCCTATGCCTCAGTCATAGTTTCTATGAAGTATGCTATGCTATGTACCAGACCTATTGTGTACCTTGCCACGAGTTTGGCAAGGGGGTACGATAGTGATCTAGGAGTGGATCACTGGACAATGGTCAAAATCATCCTTAAAGGTCTAAGGAAATATTTCTCGGTTATGGAGGTGATAAAGAGTTCGTCGTAAAGAGTTACATCGATGCAAGCTTTGACACCGATCTGGATGACTCTGAGTCTCGATCTAGATGCATATTGAAAGTGGGAGCAATTAGCTAAAGTAGCTCCGTGCAGAGCATTGTAGACATAGAAATTTGCAAAATACATACGGATCTGAATGTGGCAGACCCGTAGACTAAAAATTTCTCCAACAATCAAAACATGATCACTCTTGGGTGTTAATCACATTGCAATGTGAACTAGATTATCGACCCTAGTAAACCCTTTGAGTATTGGTCGCATGGCGATATGAACTATGGGTGTTAATCACATAAAGATGTGAACTATTGGTGTTAAATCACATGGCGACGTGAACTAGATTATTGACTCTAGTGCAAGTGGGAGACTGAAGGAGATATGCCCTAGAGGCAATAAAGTTATTATTTTATTTCCTTAGATCCGGGGCGGACCACTTCGTCCGAAGACGGGAGGATGAACCCCGCCGGACTCTCTCCCATCACAAAGCTTCCAGCCTGAGATCCAGATGCGACCACACCATTGGCGGACCCGAAGTCAAATGGGACTCCCTCCGTCATTGGGGAGCCGGATTCGCCTCTAGAAAAAAACTCCGAAATCTTGAGGTCTGCATCCTTCAGGCTCGGTCAAGTGGTTATCATTGGGCCTAGCTCCACAGGTCCTCAGACACCCGTCCATCTCTCGCTCTTAAATGAAACACTGGACTTAATACAATCTCTCGCCATTATGGAAGTGTCACCTTCGAACTATGCCCAACTTGAACTGGGGGCTCAGAGTAGGGAATTTTACATCCCACCCACCTGAAGGAAATATGCCCTAGAGGCAATAATAAAGTTATTATTTTATTTCCTTATATCATGATAAATGTTTATTATTCATGCTAGAATTGTATTAATCGGAAACTTAGTACATGTGTGAATACATAGACAAAACAAAGTGTCCCTAGTATGCCTCTACTTGACTAGCTCATTAATCAAAGATGATTAAGTTTCCTGACCATAGACATGTGTTGTCATTTGATGAATGGGATCACATCATTAGAGAATGATGTGATGGACAAGACCCATCCGTTAGCCTAGCATAATGATCGTTAAGTTTTATTGCTATTGCTTTCTTCATGACTTATACATATTCCTCTGACTATGAGATTATGCAACTCCCGAATACCGGAGGAACACCTTGTGTGCTATCAAATGTCACAACGTAACTAGGTGATTATAAAGATGCTCTATAGGTGTCTCCGAATGTGTTTGTTGGGTTAGCATAGATCAATATTAGGATTTATCACTCAGTGTATCGGGGAGGTATCTCTGGGCCCTCTCGGTAATGCACATCACTATAAACCTTGCAAGCAATGTGATTAATGAGTTAGTTGAAGGATGATGCATTACGGAACAAGTAAAGAGACTTGCCGGTAACGAGATTGAACTAGGTATAATGATACCGATGATCAAATCTGGGGCAAGTAATATACCGATGACAAAGGGAATAGCGTATGTTGTTATGCGGTTTGACCGATAAAGATCTTCGTAGAATATGTAGGAGCCTATATGAGCATCAAGGTTCCGCTATTGGTTATTTACCGGAGATGTGTCTCGGTCATGTCTACATAGTTCTCGAACCTGTTGGGTCCGCACGCTTAATGTTCGATGACGATTTGTATTATGAGTTATGTGATTTGATTACCAAAGTTTTTTGGAGTCCCGGATGAGATCACAGACATGACAAGGAGTCTCGAAATGGTCGAGAGGTAAATATTCATATATTGTAAGGTTGCATTCGGACATCAGAATGGTTCCGAGTGATTCAGGCATTTTTCCGGAGTACCGGGAGGTTACCGGACCCCCCCGGGAGAAGTATTGGGCCTATCAGGCCTTATTGGAGGAGAGGAGAGAGGCCATGTGAGAGGGGCGCGCTGCCTTGCCAAAACCGAATTGGACTAGGGGAAGGGGCCGCCCCCCCTCTTTCCTTATCCCTCTCTCTCCCTTCCCCTTTTCCCTCTCCGGTGGAGGGAAGGAGGGGGGGGGGCGAATCCTACTTGGACTAGGAGTCCAAGTAGGACTCCCCCCTTGGTGCCCCCCCTTGGACCAGCCTCCTCCCCCTCCTTTATATACGTGGGAGGGGGGAACCCCAAAGGCACACCAAAGTTTCTCTTAGCCGTGTGCAGTGCCCCCTCCACAGTTACACACCTCGGTCATATCGTCGTATTGCTTAGGCAAAGCCCTGCGCCGGTAACTTCATCATCACCATCCCGTCGTGCTGACGGAACTCTCCCTCATCCTCAACTGTATCAAGAGCTCGAGGGGCATCATCGAGCTAAACATGTGCTGAACGTGGAGGTGCCGTACGTTCGGTGCTTGGATCGGTTGGATCGCGAAGACGTTCGACTACATCAACTGCGTTACTAAACGCTTCCGCTTTCGGTCTATGAGGGTACGTGGACACACTCTCCCCCTTGTTGCTATGATTATCCTAGATAGATCTTGCTTGATCGTAAGAATATTTTGAAATACTATGTTCCCCAATAGTGGCATCCGAGCCAGGTCTATGCGTAGATGTTATATGCACGAGTAGAACACAAAGAGTTGTGGGAGATGATAGTCATACTGCTTACCAGCAATGTCTTACTTTGATTCGGCGGCATTGTTGGATGAAGCGGCCCGGACCGGCATTACATGGCCACGTTCATGAGATTGGTTCTACCGACGTGCTTTGCACACAGGTGGCTAGCGGGTGTCTGTTTCTCCAACTTTAGTTTAATCGAGTTTGACTACGCCCGCTCCTTATTGAAGGTTAAAACATCACACTTGGCAAAAAATCATCGTGGTTTTGATGCGTAGGTAAGAACGGTTCTTGCTAGAAGCCCATAGTAGCCACATAAAACTTGCAACAACAAAGTAGAGGACATCTAACTTGTTTTTGCAGGGCATGCTGTGATGTGATATGGTAAAGACATGATGAATATAAATTGTTCTATGAGATGATCATGTTTTGTAGAAGTTATCGACAACTGGCAGGGGCCTTATGGTTGTTGCTTTATTGTATGAAATGCAATCACCATGTAATTGCTTTACTTTATCACTAAGCGATAGCGATAGTCGTAGAAGCAATAGTTGGCGAGACGACAACGATGCTACGATGGAGATCAACATGTGAAGCCGGTGATGATGGTGATCATGACGGTGCTTTGGAGATGGAGATCAAAGGCACAAGATGATGATGGCCATATCATATCACTTATTTTGATTGCATGTGATGTTTATCCTTTATGCATCTTATTTTGCTTAGTACGGCGGTAGCATTATAAGATGATCCCTCACTAAATTTCAAGGTATAAGTGTTCTCCCTGAGTATGCACTGACAAACTTGTCGATCATGAGGATTCGAAAGATAGTAACTACTTACCTGTCTCCGAAGAGGATGTTAGCCTCGGTGACGAAGATTTCATCATCCCAGAGGAACCCCTCGAATAAGAACGCTTCAAGCGATGGCTTATCACCACTACACGAAGCCTGAAAAAGAAACAACAGTAGATTAAAGCCGAACAGGATACGCTAAATGATAGATGGACTAAGGTCCTAGCCGCTGAAGAAGGATACGACTTTGAGCACCAAACAAAGGGTTACCCCAAACACAGGCTACTGCCACAATTCGATGACGAGGGCTTTGAGCCAATACCGTCTAAATACAATCAGGCTGATCAACCAGACTGACCACCAAGTGGACAGGACAAAACAACTAATTATGCCAAACACCAGCCCACGCCCCCTCGCCATAGAGGCAAGGAGACAACGGCTCCGGGCTACATGTACGACCTACGTCAGGACCTGACCAATAGAGCCGGCTAGACCAGATCAATCTATGGATCAAGAGGACGTGCGCCAACACGAGACGACAACCATCAAGCCTGGCGCGACAAACATAACCAAGTCCGGGATCAGCACCGAACACAGATGTCATTCGAACTCCGTCGCGATGTCGCCCGATACAGAGGTGCCGCACACCCCATGCGCTTTACCAATGAGGTAATGCAACACCAATTTCTGAAAGGGTTCAAACCCATGAACATCGAGCAATACGATGGAACGACAGATCATGCTGTATGGATTGAAGATTTTCTTATACAAATTAACATGGCTCATGGAGATCATCTGCACGCCATTAAATACCTACCTCTAAAGCTGAAAGGACCAACACGACACTGGTTGAACAGCCTCCCAGAAAACTCTATCGGAAGTTGGGAAGACTTAGAGGATGCTTCGTGGCATCATTACAGTAAATGGGAATACGGAGCGCTCCCTCCATACCGAGGATCATACCGCGGCCCTAGCAGCCGAAGTACAAGGCGGCCTTGTCAAGCCGAACAACTCATCAGTCATCAAGACCCGAGACACTGCTAAACGTGTCCGGCTCACGTTACAATGTGGTAGCTCCGTGGAACCTGAGCTTGAGTAGTAGTTTAGCCTCCGCCAATTTCCCCATAAGGTTGCGGTATATGTACCTCGCGTACATAACTACGCACTTAAAATACCTTGGGCAGCACCGAAGGCACACTACAGAAAAGGTCCATAATACGACTAGACCCTATTCGGACCTCAAATATTCTTCCACTGTAGGTTCGTAGAACCTACCTAATCTACGATCGTGCGAGGACTTCTTTCTAGGTTCCTCTTTTTAGTAGACGATCATCGGACTCCTCCCCTTCAGGGATGTCTCACCAAGGAGAAACATCGCAGACGTGCAACATGGCATCATTGGGATTCTTAAACCATTTCGTGTAGGCTCTGCGTAGACCTTTCCATTGTATAGACTTTTGGCATGTAAAATGACCTCGATGTTTTTTGGCATTATCTGTAACAACATGGTTCAACATATTAATCAGGGTATAAAGGAAGCAGTTGATCACCACTTTGTTTGGTAATCATTTTATTTTATATTATCATCTGTGTCTCCTCCCTACTTCAGAGTGCCACACGTGCTTTAGTCCGGGCTTAACACCGGGGGCCGTATTTGGCCTTGCACATTTCGAGTCCGAACACCTATAGGGAACTCTTCGGTGTCCTGGATATTGCATTATATGCATCGGCTCTGAATCATGTCTTTGGTCTATAGTTGGGTTGCCCGGCTCCTATGCTTACCACCTTACGTTCCGCTCGTTCGGCTAAGGTAGTAAAGGGAGAACTACTGTGATTCTATTTCCGAATTCGTCTGGTCAATTACCTGAGTAGAGAAAGCTGAAAACTGACTGTCATGATAGGCGACAACTGGTTAGCGATTTGGCGACTTAGTATTATACTACAAATCGTTAATGATTAACCCCGTGTTACATGAAGGGCTGGTCTTCGTCCAGCCGCATGGAAGAGGCACCGTAATCCATCCGGATAGCCGCACACGCACAAGGGGCTAGTACTTAGCCCCATAGTCAAACTCCTGTGGCTAAGTGAAAGTAATAAAGCTGCATAGTCTGATTGCCTAGTTCACCTCGCGGACACCTCCTTTACGAACCAAGACATTGGATAAAGTGTGTCATGCGTTATGCCGAACACCCCTGTAGCATCTACATGGGGGCTGAAGCCGACGACTGGCAACTTTCAGAAATACAACAATAAACGACCGCACAGGAGGAAAAGTCGCTTGAATAGAGGGCGCAAAACATAGATATATAACAACATGGGTTCATGGCATAGTTTTTACAACCCGAACACATTTAATCAAATATAACGTCCTTAGAACACTGACCCTATATCTCTCGGGCTCCTTCTAGGACGTCGTTGAAGTACATTTCTGGCTTCCGATGATCTTTGCCTTCAGGCAGGCCTGCAGTTGCCACTTCAGTGGCCTTCATCTTCGCCCATTGCATTTTGATGCGGGCAAAGGCCATTCGGGCACCCTCTATGCAGGCCGAGCGCTTTGCAACATCAATCCTCGCCGAGCATCAACAAGCCGCTTCACCAAACCGAAGTAGCTGCTAGGAATCAACTCTGTTGGCTAGAGTTGGACTATTAAGTCCTTCATGGCCAAGCCTGCCACCCTATGCAGCTCCACCAGCTGCTTCAGCTAGTCGTTTAGAGGCGTCTGGTGTTCCGGCATGAGAAATGGCGACCAGAACAGCTTCTCGGTCAAGTTCCCCTCTTGGGCTCGGAAAGACTGTGCGACATCGGCGGCACTCTTCGGAAGATCCGCAGACGCGTTTGGAGAACTCCACACTCAGGTGAGCAAAGCATACCTGTGACCTCCAAAGATACTCTGCAAAAGAAAGACCTTACCAGCCGCTATCTGCCTCGCCTGGTGGATCTCTTCGCGGGCGCTCCGGGACTCGCTCCGTGCTTCTTTGGCATCATAGATAGCCTTGGCAAGCTTGGATGACTGGTCCGAAGTCTTCTGCTCCAAGGTTTTGCATTTTCTAATGGCATCCTTCAGCTCCTGCTCGACTTCTGCCACCCGAGCTTTGTGTTGGCGGCGAGCAGCTTGCTCGGCCTCCGGCTCAACAGCCGCTTTGTCAGTGGCTCCCTTATTCACTTCTGCCTCTTTCTTGGCCTGGGCGAGGGCGCCTTTGAGCGTCTCGACCTTGATTGTGCCAGCTGTGATCATAATCAAAGCATCCTTTGAGTTAACCTTCTAAATATACATATCATCTCCGATATGAAAATCAATTTTTTAACACCCTGCGCATACGTTGTGTTTCGTCGAACCGTTTGTTGATGCGGTCGAGTTCCTCGTTGGCCACCTGAAGCTTCCGATTGAGTTCGGAAACTTCTGCAGCCTGGGCGGTTGCCGCCAACATAGAGGCATGTTACAATAAACAACACAGTATGTTACACTCCCGATTACTATATGGATTCTCTGTCCGGCTTTTTCTAAACCGGATAGAGCCTCAGGGGCTACTGTCTGTACATAGGTTTATTCTTCTATATGAATATTGTAAAGTTTTTAGAACATTATGTTGCATACCTCAAAGCCTGTTAGTAGGCTACTGAAAGCTTCATTCACTCTATTTTTAGCGGACTGAACCTTCTCCATAACCACACCCATCAGGGTGCGGTGCTCCTCCACAACGGAAACACTTTGCAGTGCTTCCTCCAGAGAGTTGGGCACCTCCGGATTAGTGGAGGCTGCCGATGGAGCTGGTGCTCCCCCCCCTCTTTCGTAGGGGGTTGCTTATCCGACCCCGGAGCCGTGCTTGCCTCCGGAGTGGTGTTCGGCTGGAGCCCGGATTGCTTGGGCTCCACACCGTTGGTTATCATGGGGATTGCCTCCCCCTGGTTTTCGGTGACCGAGGTATTAACCTTGGGCGCTCTCTTGTCGGCCTCACACGCCCCCTCTCGGCCAGGGGAGGTCCTCTGGGACGACACTTCGGTGTTCTCCATGGCGATAGGTGAGGGGGCTTGTGGTGACGTATCACTCTCCGCCATTTCAGGCGGCATAGAGTTCCCCTCCGATAATGGATTACCGGGGAGCACGCGGGAGGGGATGAAAGGCAAATAATAAAATGAAACTTACGATCTAGCCAGGGTGAGGGAGTCCCGGACTAGGGGGTGTCCGGATAGCCGAACTACCATCATCGGCCGGACTCCAAGACTATGAAGATACAAGATTGAAGACTTCGTCCCGTGTCCGGATGGGACTTTCCTTGGCGTGGAAGGCAAGCTTGGCGATAACCCTAGCCCTCTCTGGTGTCTATATAAACCGGATGGCCTTAGTCCATAGGACGAACAACAATCATACCATATGCTAGCTTCTAGGGTTTAGCCTCCTTGATCTCGTGGTAGATCTACTCTTGTAACCCACATCATCAATATTAATCAAGCAGGACGTAGGATTTTACCTCCATCAAGAGGGCCCGAACCTGGGTAAAAACATCGTGTCCCTCGTCTCCTGTTACCATCCGCCTAGACGCACAGTTCGGGACCCCCTACCCGAGATCCGCCGGTTTTGACACCGACATTGGTGCTTTCATTGAGAGTTCCTCTGTGCCGTCGTGATCAGGAAGGATGCCTTCTCCCATCTTTAAAGACGGCACCGTCGTCAAGAGAGCTTTGGCCACCGGCCAAACTGTCTGGCTAGGTGGTTTTCTTATGACCGCCTGTTCGGCCATCGCTCCGATGATGACCTCTCAGGTCATCAAAAGCGATCTTCACGTCAGCCCGGAATTCGCCGATCAGTTAGATCCGATTGAGCTCTCCTCTGTAAACGAGCTCTTGGATCGCATCGCCGCCCTGGGAGTCGCCACAAACTATGATCAGATTGGTCTTAAACCCGATCTGAGAGAGATTAACTCTCCTCAGGCCACCCACCATGTTGTCGTGGTAGAGGAACAATGCGGCAACCCTTCTTCTACGTTGAAAACCAACTATGTCCGGATTCCCGATCCCTCCAAGCCGGATTCCCGTGAAGGGACAGACGCTAATCAAATACTGAACTTAGAGTCAGGCATCGGACTAGATTCGTTGGAAAGCATCCAGCAAGTCAAGCTTCCAAATCTGGAAACTTCTTGGCCTTTGAGCCTCAGATCGGGCGGGGTTCCGAACTTGATTCCACCCGCCCACCCAAACATAAGCGATCTATCTCGAATACGGCAAGAGCCCGATGAAACAGTACATCATTACTGGGCCAGATTCCTCCTGGTTATGAACATGATAAAGGACTGCTGCGAAGAAAGCGCGATTTCAATTTTCTGCAACAATTGCACGGACAAGGGAATCATGAACACCATAAGTCGTCGCGAAGTTACACGCTTCATCGACCTCGCGACTATCGTACAAAAATACTGTGCGATAGAGAGTGCCAGGAACACCGAAACTAGGTTTTGGGATAGTCCGGCCTTGACCACAACCCTAGTCCGAAGTAAAAGGGTGCGCCATACTCAAGCACCTGGGTTAAAAACCAAAAAGCAAAGACCCCCTAAAGGGCATGGAACCGTACTGGAGGGTTGGCTCAACGGACCCTGCAAAATCCACAGTACGGAGGGCGCCACTCCAACACACAACCTTCAAGCATGTTGGATACTACGGCAGGTGGCCAAAAGTGGCGAAGGCTTTTTAGCCCCGGGCAAATAGCCCAGCAGTACCGGTACAGTATTAACAGTCTTTGAGACTTTCGCATCAAATAACATGCGAAAAAGAACAATCCGCGGCCTCGCCGAAGTCTACCAAGTAGCAACAGCAAATCCATGGAGTGACACGGCTATCACCTTCAACGCCAGCGACGAACCTAAATTCCGAACAGCTAGAGCACCAGCCGCATTGGTCCTCAGTCCGATAGTGGACGGCTTTTGCCTTACCAAGGTACTCATGGATGGTGGCAGCGGATTAAACCTCATCTACGAGGAAACCCTTCAAAAAATGGATATTGACTGGAGCCGCATCGAGCGAAGCAGCACAACCTTCAAAGGGATAATCCCTAGTCGAGAAGTACGCTGCATAGGAAAAATCACACTAGATGTAGTGTTCGGCTCACCGGACAATTACAGGTCCGAGGAGGTCACGTTCCAAGTGGCCCCATTCGGCAGCGGATATCACGCTTTGTTAGGGCGAGAGGCATTCACAATCTTCCAAGCTATACCCCACTACGGGTACATGAAGCTCAAAATGCCCGGACCCAATGGGATAATCACTCTTGCCAGTGATCCAGACACAGCACTCCGCGTTGAAAATAAGACAGCCGCACTGGCCCTAGAGGCATTGTCCGAAGCCCTAGCGGCAGAGGAACTAACTACGCCGCACTCCACGGTGGATAGGGACGATGTGATACTCGATAAGAGGTCCAAGTCCACCTCTTTTAAACCAGCAGACGAAATAGTCAAATTTCAGGTCCATCCAACGGACCCCACAAAGACGGCCTCCATTGGGGCACAATTAAGTCCTGATGTCGAAGCCGCACTACGAGAATTCCTTCGGGAAAATTGGGACATTTTTGCCTGGCACCCTTCAGACATGCCAGGAATCCCACGCAGGCTGGCAGAGCACAGCCTAAACATCCTAAAAGGATTCAAGCCGGTCAAACAAGCTCTTCGGCGATTTTCCGAACCCAAAAGACAGGCAATGGGAGAAGAGCTAGCCAAACTCTTAGAAGCCGGATTCATCAGAGATATAAAACATCCAGACTGGCTAGCCAATCTTGTAATGGTACCAAAAAAGGACAAATCCTGGCGCCTCTGCATCGATTTTAAAGACCTTAACAAGGCCTGTCCAAAGGACCCTTTCCTCCTCCCTCGCATCGACCAAATCATCGATGCTACCGCAGGGCTGCAGGGCACGATTCATTGTGCTTCCTCGACGCATACTCCGGATACCATCAAATCAAGATGGCGGAGAAAGACCAGGCCGCAACGGCATTCATTACTCCATATGGGCCATTCTACTTCAACACAATGCCCTTCGGACTCAAAAACACCGGCGCAACATATCAGCGCATGATTCAAACATGTCTGGCTACCCAGATAGGCAAAACAGTAGAGGCATACGTAGACGATGTGGTCGTCAAGACCAAACACGTCGAAACTCTAGTAGAAGACTTGAGGGTGACATTCGACAACCTCCGAGCATATGATATTAAGCTCAATCCGGAAAAATGCGTCTTTGGCGTACCAGCCGGAAAGCTCTTGGGCTTCATCATATCCGGTAGAGGAATTGAAGCAAACCCGGCCAAAATCCTAGCTCTGTCACAATTGGATATTCCAAAAGACCTCAAGCAAATACAAAAACTAACCGGATGCGTAGCGGCCTTAAGTCGCTTCATCTCCCATTCGGGAGAAAAGGCTCTGCCCCTCTACCGCCTCCTCCGGCGCACCGAACATTTCGAATGGACGGATGCTGCCACAGCCGGACTCGAAGAAATAAAGGCCATACTGGCAACAAATCTGGTCCTGGCCGCGCCCAACCTGGGCGAACCTATGTTATTATATATCGCAACAACACATCAAGTTGTCAGCGCGGTACTCGTCGTCGAGCGAGAGACAGAAGGGCACAGATTCCCTCCTCAAAAACCAGTGTACTACGTATCCACTGTTCTAACTCCATGCAAGTCCCGGTACCCACATTATCAAAAGATAGCATATGCGGTGTTCATGGCATCCCATAAGCTGCGACACTACTTTCAAGAGTGTTCCATAACGGTGGCCTCCGAAGTACCTCTCAACGATATTATAAACAATCGCGACGCAACGGGCAGGATTGCAAAATGGACTATTGAGCTCTTACCATTTGACATAACCTATAAACCACGGCGAGCTATAAAGTCGCAGGTTCTGGCCGACTTCATCGCCGAATGGACCGAAGCCGAACTCCCTAAAGAGTATGGCGCATACTCCAATTGGATCATGCATTTTGACAGATCCAAAATGTTGGCTGGCTTGGGGGCTGGCATCGTCCTGACGTCCCCAACTGGAGACACAATCCAATACGTACTTCAAATAATGTACATGGACTCCAATAACGCAGCCAAATACGAGGCCCTTCTACATGGCCTCCGGATGGCAATCTCCATGGGCATTCAACGCCTAGAGGTGCGCAGGGATTCAAACCTCGCAATATCCCAAGTAAATGGAGACTTTGATGCCAAAGATCCAAAAATGGCAGCTTACTGCAACGCCGTCCTAAAAATGTCAGCTCGGTTCGAAGGACTCGAATTCCACCATGTAGCCCAGGATAATAACCAGGTAGCAGACGAGTTAGCACGTATTGGCGCGAAACGAGATGCTGTCCCTCCAAACATCTTCCTGGAACGGCTCTTCAAGCCATCCGTGTTATGGGAAGAGGAGTCCGGAAATAACAATCCGGAGCCAGCTGCATCACCTAACTCAGACCATTCTTACACAATCGGCGGCTCAGCCAACGAAATAACACCTTCAGCTCACGAAATAATGGCAGTAATTGCCCCGTGGAAAGAACCATTCCTAGCCTACTTAATTCGGCAGGAACTTCCCGAAGACCAAAATGAGGCCCGCTGCATAGTTCGGCGATCTAAAGCCTACAAGGTCCATGAGGGAGAACTTTATAAGAAAAGCACAACCGGAATCCTTCAAAGGTGTATCTCCGAAGAGGAGGCGCGGAATCTCCTGGTTGAAATTCACGCCGGACTCGGCGGGCACCACGCTGCAGCCCGGACACTCGTAGGCAAGGCCTTCCGTACAGGATTTTATTGGCCGACAGCCCGGGCAGATGCTTAGAACTTAGTCCAACGATGTGTCGGTTGCCAGCTCTTTGCTAATCAGAGCCACATGCCACCCACCGCCCTCAAAACTATACCCATTACCTGGCCGTTCGCGGTCTGGGGGCTTGATATGGTTGGACCCCTTAAAGGGGGAACCCACAAGCACAAATACTTATTGGTCATGGTGGACAAATTCACCAAATGGATTGAGGCCAAGCCGGTTAAAACGGCAGAATCCAGACCGGTGATAGACTTCCTATCCGGGGTAGTACACCGTTTTGGAGTCCCCCACAACATCATCACTGATAACGGCACAAACTTCACTGCCGACGAGGTTAAACTCTGGTGCAAAAACATGGGCATCAAGCTCGATTACACTTCAGTCTTTCACCCCCAAACTAACGGTCAAGTCGAGCGAGCAAATGGTCTAATCATGAGCGGCATCAAACCCATACTAGTGCGGTCCCTCAAGGAATCTAACACGCACTGGGTAGAGGAGCTCGACTCCGTACTCTGGGGGCTGCGGACCACGCCAAACCGAACTACTGGATTCACACCATTTTTCATGGTGTATGGCGCAGAGGCAGTTCTGCCTTGCGATATAATTCATGACTCACCTCGTGTGCGCATGTACGAAGAAAGAGAAGCCGAGTTGGATCGGCAGGACAGTTTGGACGCCTTAGAGGAGGAGCGGGACGTGGCAAAGGCTCATTCTGCATTCTATCAGCAGCAGGCTCGAAGATATCAAAGCAGAGAAGTACGGGCCAAAACTTACAATGTTGGCGAACTCGTTCTACGCCTGCCGGACAAGAAAAAGGACAAACTTAAGCCCAAGTGGGAAGGTCCCTTCATCATCGACGAAGTCCTGACCGGCGGAGCATACCGTCTACGTAAAGCATCTGACAACCGACTCGAGCCGAACCCATGGAACGCAGCCCGTCTCCAAAGATTCTACGCCTAAACACCGGACTCAGAGTTCGTCTCACTCCCCCGTCCACCTTTTTATATTTTTTACTGTCTCTTGTCCCCCTCCTTCTTCCCACTTTTTTTTCAATACCTTTTATAGGCTGATTTGCGCTTTGTTCGCACACACTTGATGTGCTCCTAGCACTCATTATACCTGGGGGCTTCTTTACCAGAAGCTTATTAATATGGGCTTCACGCCCAATACATGTGTCATACTTCCGCATGTACCTTTTATTCACCATTACATGCATCGATATGACTTAAGTTTTGGCCAAGCTGGGTTGCCTGGCTCCTGTGCTTACCCCTACGTTCCCGATTGTTCGGCTAGGAGGTAAAGGGAGCACCTCTGCGATTGGTACTGCCGGGTCAGCCGGATGTGTACCTCAGACTGGGTGAAGCCGAAAGCTAGCGTTCTTAAGAGAATATTCGGTCGGTGACTTGAAAGATGATTTATTACTTACTTATTTATAAGCCCCCAGATGCTTTTTCTGCTATTTTCGCAGTCCGGCATTGCACCTTAGGGCATGCCTCCTAGGGAAAGGAACCCTTAACGGAACTATTCTCCCTGGAAGATGTTTCTTACTAACCATGTAATATAACATAACTAGTTGGGCACTTGTATGATAAAGCAATTATGACCCCGACGCCTTGTCTCCATGCATGCCCCGGTTCTTTTATAACCGTAGGGGTATTCGGACACACTCCGGACTGTTGGGTCCCGAGGTTGAAGCGAAACGGTCCGCAAAGACAAACGATCTACAATCCGGCTAGAAGGCATCTTACATGTCATTTCAAATTACATCGTCAAACCGACTGATTGTACTCCTCCTCAATCCCATCTAACAGGCTGTCTAATTTACAATCCTGTTGGGAATATTTTGCGGCCAGTTCTACTTGGCCATACATCAAGCTCACAGGGATCTCCTTCCCATCAGGCCCCGCAGGACCGACCTCGGCCATGTGGTTTGGGTCAGCCTTCGGGTAGCGCGTCTTCACCATGGCCCAGGCCTCCCTGGCGCCCTGACGGCAGGCCGATGTCTTCCACAAACGGAGGCGTCGCCGTGCTCCCTGGAGCTTCTCAGCAAGCTCACCAAGGCCCTCGGGTAGGGAGACGGATGGCCATAAAGCCTGAACGACGCCACTCATCGCCTGCCGAACACGTTCGAACAATTGCACCAGCTCGGGAAGTTGGTCACCTGTTGACCCAGGCATTTCCTCTGCAGGGCGACCTGTGAGCACACCTAAAGACATATTTCTGTCAAACGACTTCCTCGCCGAATTCTTCTTTTCAAAGGAATTTGCTCAAGCACTTACTATAAATGCCGCGACGAAGTCGCTGATTCTCCTTCAAGGAGCCAGACAGCGGGGCCCGAACACCTTTCAGCTCTTCTCCTAGCTGGGTGTGGGCATCTTGGAGCTTGTTTCTCTCCTGCTGCACCTTCATAAGCACCCTCTTGCCAGCCTTTAGCTGATGCAGTAGCTGTTGCTTGTCCGGATCTAGTCCGGCGCCCTCTGCAATATTATTGTCAGATTCACGCTGCACTTTGTTAATTAATTGTCTTTTCAAAGTACGTCTTACCAGCGGGGGTCTCTGTGGCTCCCCCTGTGGCGGCCAGTACGGCCTCAAGTTGGGCCTTGCACTCTTGGAGCTCCTGGGACAGATGGGTATTCTTCTCCGTAAGATCCTGCATAAAAATTGATCCTTAAATCAGTTATTTTAACCATTTTAAGTCTCGAGGGCTACTGGCATATATAACTATTAAAATTACTTACACGTATGTCTTTCACATACTGCTCCGTGGCTCTGGTTAGCCCATCTTGAGCGGCACGGAGGTGCGCGTTTCCCGCATCAAAGGCATTTAACGCCTCCGGGGAGAAACACGCGTCACGAAGAACTGTCCGGCGACGCTTGTGAGTCATGGCGCTCTCCACCTCAGACCGGGTGGGGGACAGCCTGTCGGCATCCTCCGTCGGAGGAGTGTCCGACTCATGCCTTGTATTCGCCTCCCCTTCCGGGCCATGCGTTGGAGCATGGCTGGCGAAGGCTTGATTGGCAACCTCTTCGGACACTGTCCGGCGAGCGCTCTTTCTGGAAAAGTTATGAGCATTAATATACCTCCTGGGAATCCTTCCCTTAAAAAATAGCGGTGCTCCGTACCGTTGTGGCGACATTTCAGTTCGCGTCGCACTCCTCTTCCGCCTGCTGGGCCGGACTGACCCTTGTTGGCCGGTCGCCGTGGGCTCGACTTCCTGCCGTAAAGGCGCTTCCTGTCGAACACCATTGGTGCACAGTGGTCAGAACTAAGCACTAAAGAAGTACCGGTGCCAGGACTTAGGTCGTACTCACCGGGGAAGCCGGACACAAACCGGGGTAGTCAGCCATAATGGCGACTAAAGCATTATCTATGCTGAGCTGGTGGTACACCCCGTCGATCAGTTCCACCCCTAAGTCCGGATCCTCTTCGGAGGCCGGATCAAGGGACCTTTCTGGGTCTTCGGGTTGTGGGGCTGGGCTTTTTATGCCCTCCACATCCCGACGCAGTTCCTGTGTCAAAATCATACAATAAGACAATTGCCTTTAAAGGCACGGTTCAGATATGCATGCGACCGCTTACCCAGCTCCGAGGGTTGTTCATGGAAAATCCGTTCAGAGGATTCGTGCGGAGGAAGTCCTCCTTCTCCCCCTTGTACAAGCCGGACAGGATCTTCACCAGATCGTCGGCCGAGCCAGGTCCCTTGCGGCCGTGACGGGTGGCGTCGTCGTCTCCGTTGAAGTCCCACATGGGGTGGTCCCTATATTGGAGCGGCTGCACCCCACGCATAATGCATGTGGCCATGACTCCGATCATGGTTAATCCGGAATGGGCTAGCAGCCGTATCCGGCCCATCAAGTAATGGACGCTACTATCATCTTCTCGTCAAGGGCTCCGTGGGCGCCAACTTAGGCGTTTCTTCAGGGGAGCGTTGCTGAACTCCGGAAGGCCGATCTGGACTGGATCCGGCAGCGGAGCGTCCTCCATATAAAACCACTCCGAAGGCCAATCTTCGGACGCCTTCTTCGGGGTCCTGGACAGGTATCCGGTCCCGGCGATGCGCCATATTTCGGTTCCGCCCACTTGATATATCGACCCCTCGTGAGAGCGGGGTACGAGGCAAAACAACCTCTTCCACAGCGCAAAATGGGGCTCAATGCCCAAGAATAGCTCACACAGAGCTACGAAGCCCGCGATGTGCAAAATGGAGGCAGGTGTAAGGTGATGAAGCTGGAGTCCGTAGAACTCCAGGAGCCCCCGGAGAAACGGATGTATAGGAAATCCGAGTCCCCTTATTAAGTAGGAGACGAAGCACACCCACTCTCCTTTGGAGGGATTGGGGGCGCTCTCCGCCTGCTTCCCACCTTTGTAGGTGGCCAGTCCGGCTCGAACCGAAACCATGAAGGCCGGGGGAAGATATCCCTCTGCTTGGAGCGTCACTAACTCGCTGTGTGGGACTGAGCATCTCCTCCAATCTCCTGGCTTAGGGCTGGGAGCGCGAGAAGAGGAGCCGCGTCGACTGTCCATGTTGGAATGGGTTTGGTGTCAGATGCACCTCGATGAGTGCTTGCGGAAGCAGGATGATGTGATTTGGATCTGGATCCTCGCCTCTCTTATAGGCAGCTTATTTGCGCAGCTAGGGGGTAAAACATAAAAATACCCCGGCTTTTCGCATTCGTGTGACGCGTGGAAGAAGACCATTATTGGACGCGGAAGCCAAGGGGCGCAACATTTATGAAGCAACCGGACACTATCCGGCAAACACATGGAGCATGAAGAAGAACCCACCTTGCAAACGCCGAAGACAACATACGCGCCGGATTCGTCGTTATTGAAGCCTGGTTCGGGGGCTACTGAGGGAGTCCCGGACTAGGGGGTGTCCGGATAGCCGAACTACCATCATCGTCTGGACTCCAAGACTATGAAGATACAAGATTAAAGACTTCGTCCCGTGTCCGGATGGGACTTTCCTTCGCGTGGAAGGCAAGCTTGGCGATACGGATATGTAGATCTCCTACCTTTGTAACCAACTCTGTGTAACCCTAGCCCTCTCCGATGTCTATATAAACCGGATGGCCTTAGTCAATAGGACGAACAACAATCATACCATAGGCTAGCTTCTAGGGTTTAGCCTCCTTGATCTCGTGGTAGATCTACTCTTGTAACCCACATCATCAATATTAATCAAGCAGGACGTAGGGTTTTACCTCCATCAAGAGGGCCCGAACCTGGGTAAAAACATCGTGTCCCTCGTCTCCTGTTACCATCCGCCTAGACGCACAGTTCGGGACCCCCTACCCGAGATCCACCGGTTTTGACACCGACACAGGGGCTTTGCCGTGGGTTGTCTCTTGGGGACTGCTTCAGACCCTGAGTCCGAATTGTCCGGGAGGGCTAGCTTTCTCCTCTTGGGCACCTCCTCCTCCGTGTCATCGGAGGCCTTCTTCTTCTTCTTCTTCTTCTTCTTCTTCTTCTTCTTCTTCTTCTTCTTCTTCTTCTTCTTCTTCTTCTTCTTCTTCTTCTTCTTCTTCTTCTTCTTCTTCTTCTTCTTCTTCTTCTTCTTCCTCCCTTTTTTGGGGGAGTTGCTTTCTACCTCCTCCTCTTCCTCCTCGTCTCCCTCGTGGGAGGAGAGGGCTTCGGTCTCTTCGAACACTGTTTCCGAAGGACCCTTGGGGCAGGGGCTGCCCTTAGTCTCCTTGCCCTTCCCCCTTGGTTTTCTTCTCCGGCGTCTGATAAGGCACCAAGACCAGCATCTCCGTTAGCTAGGGTGTGGCCGGGTTCTCAGGCAGTGGTGCCGGAGAGTTGATCCGCTCCGCCTTTGCCGTCCAAGCCTATAAGGAAAGCAAGCAATGTGATTTCTATTACATCTGAAATATTGACTAGATAGGTCTTCGGAAATATTATGCTTACCACCGTGGCCGGGTTCTTGGTGTAGATTCCGATGTCCTCGGTCGTCTTCGGACACCTTTTCTGAGCCTTGAAGAGCTGCTTCCATATATCTTCGTGTGTGGTGCCGAAGAAGCGCTTCAGGGTCCGTGGCTCCTCCGGATTGAACTCCCACATGGGACAGACCCGGAGTTGGCAGGAAAGGATGCGGCGGAAGAGCATCACTTGAATCACGCTTGTTAGACCGGTGTTCTCACCCAACATGTCATAGATGCACTTCTGGAGCATCTTCACCTCCGATTTGGACCCCCAATCAAGGCCCTTGGCGGTCCATGAAGTGAATCTCATGGGGGGTCCGGATCTGAAATCAGGTGTGGCCGCCCAGGAGGCGTCACAGGGTTCGGTGATATAGAACCACTCCTGCTGCCATACCTTGACTGTTTCTACGAATGCCCCTTTAGGCTAGATTGCGCTAGGGAGCTTGCTTACATAGCTCCGCCGCAATCCGCATGCTGTCCGTCGACCACCTTCGACTTCAGATTGAAGACTTTGAGCCATATGTCGAAGTGTGGGGGGATGTGGAGGAGAGCCTCACACACGACTATAAAAGCCAATACAGAGAGGAAGGAATTTGGGGCTAGATCATGGAAATCTAGCCCGTAGAAGAACATAAGACCCCGGACGAAGTGGTGGAGGGGAAATCCTAGCCCCCGAAGGAAATGGGGGATGAACACAACCCTCTCACCAGGCTCTGGATTAGGAATGACCTGGTCTTTATCTGGAAGCCTATGCGCGATGTCCGCAGATAGATAGACCGTGCTCCGGAGATCCTTGATGTCCTTTCAGTGACGGTGGAGACCTCCCACTTGCCCTTGGAGCCAGACCAGGCCATTGCTGGGAAGGGTGGCGGTGGTGAAGGAGGTCGGAGTTGTGGGCGCTGAAGCTTGGAGATTGGGAGACAGAAGCTAGAGGAAGGCATGAAGAAAAAAAAGGGGGGGGGGGTCTTTACCCTTTTATGCGGTGAAAATGCCAAGCATCCCCCTCTCAAGCCATAAAACTCACCTGTTCCCAACGAGATCATGCATAAGGTGCGGTTGGATTACCCAAATCATATTGATGAGAATCCCGTAATGGGCGGGCATGATCTCTATTTAGACAAGACGTGCCAATGGAGGCTAGGCCTCAAAACACGAAATGAGAGGCGTGAAAATAGTTTGAAGTGTTGAAAAGTCAAGTGTGACGCTTCGTCAGAAGAGTTGTCAGTAAAGGCACTGTTTCTATTTGGACGCCTTGCCTTTGTGGCTAAGGGTTGTATTAACTATGTATAACCGGACACAATCCCTTCATGCATGAGGCCTAATTAAAATATTCAGGAGGAGGAACCCTCCTTGCAATGCCGAAGACAATCCGCGTGCCGAACACATCGTCATCAAAGACTGGTTCAGGGGCTATCGAGGAAGTCCTGGATTAGGGGGTCCTCGGGTATCCGTCTGTTCAATATGGGCCGGATTGATGGGCCGTGAAGACAAAGTAGAAGATTATCCCCCGTGTCTGGGTAGGACACCTATCTGCGTGGATAGCAAGTTTGGTGTTCAGATGTACTATTTCCTTCCTTTGCAAACCGACTCTGTACGACCCTAGGCCCCTCCGGTGTGTATATAAACCAGAGGGTTAGGTCCATAGAAAGGGAGAAGAATCATAGGCTGGACATCTAGGGTTTAGCCATTACGATCTCGAGGTAGATCAAATCTTGTAACCCTTATACACACCGAATACAATCAAGCATGACGCAGGGTTTTACCTCCTTTAAGAGGGCCCGAACTTGGGTAACCATCGTGTCCCTATGGTCCCTTGTTACCATCGATCCTTAGACATACAGCTTGGGGCCCCCTACCCGAGGTCTGCCGGTTTTGACACCAACAAGGCCCATCGTAACTCTGGGCCATTAAAGGCCCGTGCTGAAACTGGCCTACTATGAATAGTGTATCTCTATACATCCATTAATGTCCCATTATTTCGTTAGGCTGTTTGCAGCCCGTGTTACCTTTCGGCCTCCTAAGGGCCCATTTATTCTTGGGCTCATTTCCAGCATTTGGTTACTTATGGTCCATTAGTGGCCTGTTCCGCTTGTGGGCCAAATTCAGCTCGTGGTTATAGTCGGCCCGTTAACCCATTGGGCTATTTCCATAGCATCATCAAATATGGCCCATTAATGACCCGTGATGCCTGTCGATAGAATTAAGCCCGTTATACATTCGGCTGATTAACGACCCGTTATGGTTGGGCCATAAACGAACAATTTCCTCTCTAGCCCGTTTACGACCCATTTTGCAGAACCTTATAGTACAACCCATGTTTGGCCAATCGATCATGCAGCCCGTAGAAGGCCCATTGATTATACGACCCATTGAAGCCCATGGATTCTACGGCCCATAGGAGTCCCATGGTCACTACAACAGGTAGCATGACCATGGTTACAATGGTCCGTATGTTTCCCATGGTTATTGTGGCCTAGTTATAAAAAAATAGGTTATTGTGGCCACTAGAAAAACGCGGAAAAAGACATAGTGACTACAAGCAAGCAACTAAACAATAAAATAAAGAAATAAATAAGCAAGCAACTAATGCTAGGCTATTACGGCTATTACACATATTACATCCACTGGGCATCAAAGATTGCCACCAGTGCAAATATAGGAAACAAAGCAGCATATCACATACACTGGTTGTCAAAGTTGGTGAACAGTGCAAACAAATGTTGCAACAAAACAAGTCCAGAACTGAAACCACTTCAGAAGAGCTCAAGTAACAATATCTCGGGTACCCAATCCGTTGCAAGATTCTTAACAAGCTTCTTAACTTTCTCTTGTTTGGCGCTTAAATCATCCAGTGCTTGCTATTGCACCAGAAAGTATGCATCTGAATTCTGCAGGGACTTCCTCAGTCCTTCGGCTTCTTGTCGCAGCACATCTGATCGATGTCTTTCAACTTGAAGTTGAGACTCAAGAAGCCGAACTGATTCAGGCAAAGAGTTCAAAGAGCTTGTGGCAGCAGTAGTGGCCAGTAACTCGAACACAACATCAAGACATGACTTTGAGGTTGTCTCACTATCTTCAAGATAGTTTTTATCAGCTTTCTTGGAGACCAACGGGGATGTCTCACTATCTTGAACCTTATCTGCATTACTTCCTTTAGAGCATTTCCAATAGATGGTCCAAATGTAAAAGTAACTAACTTTTGGACCATCTGAGGCCAAAAACGCAGCTCCAACAGACGGTCCATTTGTAAAAAAAAAATTGGACCGCGGCCTCCTCGTGATGTAAAATACAACACCTCGCGGTGTAAATTAACATCACGAGGTGCATCTGGTCCAAAACCAGTCGCCGCCCGCGAACGCCCAATCACCACTTCCTTTCCTTTCCCGCCCGCCCGCCCGCGACCTCCCGCCCGTCCGCCGCAGCCCCGCCGCCCCCACAACCCGCTGCCACCCCGCCGCTTGCTGCCCGCGTCAGATCCGGCCCCGCCCCACCCCCGCCGTTGATT
>NC_041381.1:382697625-382705252 GCF_002162155.2 Triticum dicoccoides
CCATCCGCCATCGCCCCGCCCTGCTCCGTCCACCACCGCCCCTCATCTCCGCCCCACCCGGCTCCGTCCGCCACCGCCCCTCAGCTCCACCCGCCCAGCTCCGTCCGCCACCGGCCCGGCCGCATGCTGCCGCTGCTCCATCACTCTCACCGCTCTCCGATGGTGCCGAAGAAGACGTTGAAGGGCAAGCCGGCTACTTCGGCGTGAGGCAGAAGCCCTTCGGTAACTGGGGAGTGGAGTTCTCTGACGCAGGGAGGCGTTGGTGGATCGGCACGTACCCCTCCGCCCACGAGGCCGCGCGTGCCTACGACATGGCGGTGTGGCATGCTGAGAGGCCTCGGGAGCACCTCAACTTCCTAGATATCGAGAGTCGGGCAGAAGCGGAAATGCTTGTGCTGCAGGGCATCAAGATGAAGAAGATCACGACGAAGAAGACGACGACGAAGAAGCCGTCGGTTGTCGTCAATGCCGGCGATACCGATGAGGAGGCGATGGTGAGGTTTGCTCAGGAGCATCCAGAGTACGTCCATGCCGAGCTGGAGTACTACTGGAAGCGTGAGGTGGAGCATAAGAAGAAGGAGGACAAGGCCGGTCCCTCGATGGTGATCCCCATCGAGTCCTCTTCCGAGGAGGACTGGGCAGACTTCTCGGAGTATGAGCAGGAGGGGTGCGACGACCCAGAGAAGGAGGAGTTCTGGGCGCAGTTCCGCAGCTCCGACAATGAGGAGTAGTTTATCTAATAGTTTGAATAAGTAGTAGTTGAAGTTCATGCATGAAACTATGTTGAATTTGATGTTTGACCTATGTTGAATGGACTAGTAGTTTGTCGTTTTAAGAAACTTACATCTTCATTTTGGACCATATATTGGAGTTGCTCTTTTGGACCATCAATTTGGGCCATCTGTTGGAGTTGAGCTTTTTCCGGAGCTCCAAAGCACACTTTTTGGCGGTCCAAATTTTACATCTTCGGTTTTGGACCGACAAATTTTGGACCATCTATTGGAGATGCTTTTACCACTGCATAACGGGGTACTCTTCTCCAATATTTTTTCCGCATTCTAAAAGAGAAACAAGCAGACACATCACAGGTTTACCATGTTGTATATGAATCTCATTTTGGTAAACGAGTTCAGCAGTAAGGTGGATAGGATAACAACATGAAACAAACATATATCTATGTACTATGGTCACTGTATGGTCTATATTATTCTAGTATATGTTGTCAAATCAAGATAGAGACAGTTCGAATCATATATGTTTAAGACAAAGCAGCATAGACAGAATATAAGTGCGGGAAACCACACAACATGACATGAGAACATGATTGTTTATTCAATTGAAACTGAAATCAACATAGAGCAAGTTACAACAACAAACTAGTTAAATAAACAGGTTTAAAACATACCTGTTGCACCATTGGAGTTTCAATTGCATCCTTCAAATTTGAAATTAGTTGGTATAAGTAAATATAGTGATGCAAGAGCAAATGACTATGAACCATAGCTACGGAACCTGACCTGAGAACAATTCTTCTTCTGCTTTAAGCGTTGAGTTGGGGTTCAGAGTGGTGGTCCTCATGCTTTGGGCACTGCAGTTGCCTTATTAAGTGCTCGTGTTTGGGTGCTCTATGGTGGAGACGATGCTGTGTCAACTAGAAATTGGTTACTATCTGCTGGGGTTGGGGTTAGAAGAGGTGTAGGTGGTTGTCCGTCGAGCTGGGTAGGGGTACAATCTGCAAGAGTCTGGATTATGTGTGGTGGGGCTGGTTGTTGGGCAAGTACAACTGTAGTTCTATCTGCATCAACGGGTAGCACTATCTTTTCTGAAGACCGTGTTTTTACTCCCTTATATACTGCCATCACCCCCTCCAATTAAAATGGCTGATAAACAATAAAAGTAATTGAATGTACATACATTGTATGATAGACCGGTGCAATGGATAGTGGCGAATAAAAGAGGCCATGCAATAATTCACTTTATGTTGTCTAATCAAACAGCATAGCATGACACAATTTCAAATATATGATGCCTAACTAAACAGGATAGCATGACACAACTTCACATATATGATGGCTAACTAAACAAGATAGAAAGACATAATTCAAAATATGATGACTATGTAAACAAGATGGCATGATATAACTATATGATGTGTCTATTAAAGTGGTTGTCATGCTATAATTCACATGCATGTCGTCTAACCAGATGGCATGATATAATTCACTGATAGAATGACAAAATTCAAAATATGATGGCTATGGAAATATGATGAGATGATATAACTAATATGATGTCTGGAATACATGATAAAAAAGGATGGCATGATATGATTCACATATACTCCCTCCGTCCGGAAATACTTGTCATCAAAATGAATAAAAGGAGGTGTATCTAGATGTGTTTTAATTCAAGGTACATCTTTTTTGTCCGTTTTGATGACAAGTATTTTTGGACGGAGGGAGTATGATGCTTGGCTAAACAACATAGCATTGCATAATTCACATACATAATGCCTTGCAACAAGATAGCATTGCATAATTCACATATACTAGTTGACCAGTTGCGCCAAATGGCGCAGAGACCTGCTAAAGCCATGTTATCGATGAAAATAGTTTCATTTTGCATGGACATATTCAATATTGATAGTAGAAAGCCTATGTGTTAAATCATGCTATATTGAAAACATGGTTATCATGCTCAAAATCTGAGATAAAAAATAAATCATATTTGTATAACATGTATAGATTAGTTAAGGAAGCATTTTTTAGTTGAAAATATGGTTATCATGCTGAGAAATCTGAGCTTGAAAAAAACATATTTGTATAAGATGTAGACCAGTTGAGGATGTATTTCAATTTTTTAACAACTCTACTTTAGAAACTACATCTCGCAAGAATTTAGATCTTAATCACATTGGAAACCATATGGTCTTAGTTATGCTATTTACAGAGACAAATGGTGCAGGCAGCAAAGACTTTTAATAGAATCATCAACTCTCACAACCTGGATAAATCTCAGTTCTGCACTTGCTATAATAAGAAGGATAATAATAAATTGAGGCAAACATCTGTGGCTAATGTAAACAAAAAAGGAGCAAAACACACTATAATTCTTAAAGGACCTATCCTAGGATGCATTTGACCGCGCTACCATCCTAAAAGTCCTTCCTGATGCTTCTTAGCTTCTTTCCTTGGATAATCGCACTGCGTTTGAGTTTTCTTGTGCCACCTTCTCAACAATGATAAGACTTCATTGATAAGCTGATCTATGACCCATCAACGTCACGAGAAAAAGATCATGTGATGCATCTTAGCTGATTGATTGCTTCATCTATGCTACTATAAATCAAGTCTTCAAAAGGTTGTGGAGCTCTAAACTTCTCTAGAATAACCACAACAGAATAGAATAAAACTATACCTTACTCAAGTTGATCAGTGAGCTCGTTATAGAACAGAAACTTTAAAGGCCATATCAGGTAATATGCTGATAGGATTTAGAAAATAATGGCTGGAAAAAATATTTCTCAGTACAAAAACAAACTAAGAAAAATGTTTGAGCACTAAAAAAATCCGGGGCAGGGTGGGTCTATTATGATAACACCCCTTAAGACCTTATTCTGCTAACACTAGGCTTATTCTGATAACACTGCATCGAAAAAACAGTTGCCCACACCTACTCCACCTTCTTCCCCGTGCCCCCACCTCCCCTGCCAGATCCCCACGCCGCTCCACCTCCACCTTCTTCCCCACTCCCCTCCGCCACCCCGACGTCCCTCCCGGCCCCGGCCATCTCCAATCCCTCGCTGCCCCGTGCCCACCTCGCTCCCAGTCCAGCCAAATCCTCCCCCACCACCCCCACCTTCCTCGCGATGACCAGCACACCCCACCACGGCCAGCCCTCCCCGCCCGCCGCACCTACGTGGCGACGGATCCTGGCGGTTCTGGCCCTGCCCACCCCCTATCCACCTTCTGCAAAACGTCGCCGCCGGAGCACCACTCCCAGGCTGCTGCCGTGCCGCCGCTCCCCGCATGGCCAGGGCGCCCCCGAGCCACCTTCTTCTCCATGCGCGGCCAGGGCTCCCCATGGTAGTGCGCTACCACACCCTCCCCACCAAATCCATTGTGGTCCCATCCTGACCACCACCGGATCTTCATTGGATCGACCCCGCCCGATGGCCTTCGACCGTGGCAGCACCGTCGGATCCCGGGTCGTCCTCTCCCTCTCCCTCTTGGCTGGATCCACCCCTGCTCGAGGACAGCCACAAGGACGCCCGTTTGGGCAGAAGGGTCGGGGGCACCACCGTGGCAGCAGCTTCGGGCCAAGGTCCCGCTCCAACTCCGGCGGTTCCCACATCTACGCTGCCCAGCAGTACACTTTTCTTGCAGGAGCAGCCTCCTCTCTGGTGCAGGCTCCCTTCCCTCTCACTTCTTTGGCCCGTGCAGTACGCCCGGCGAGGTCGTGTAGTTCGTGTATGATGGGATTGCAGCTCCAGGCCCCTCGACCCCCTGTTGCCTCGATCGAGGGACGCCCTGGCCTCCTCCTTTCCTCCTCCCTCCTCTGCTCCTCTCCCTATGATTCTCCATTGGCGGAAAGCAATCCAGGCTGCTCCCCTAATGCAGGTCGGCTGGGTCTTCCTCTCCAGGAGTTTTGTCGCTTTGCTGGAGCAGTCCACAAAGCAGGCACATGCGGCGATCATCAAATCCCCGTGTAGTACACTTTTGTGCTCGCTGCGGCAGGCAGGGCGTGGTGGTGCGTGCGGACCACAACATGGGTGACGGGAGTGTGATAGCCTGGCTTATTAGGGATGATAGACTACTCATATCAATAAGGAATTCCTTCTTTTCCGGGAGCCCATTCAGACAGAACTCCAAAGTTAAGTGTGCTCAGCTTGGAGTAGTTTCAGGATGGGTGACTGACCGGGAAGTTGCTCCTGAGTGCGCATGAGTGAGGACAAAGTGCGCAGAAAAGACTAGTATTGGTCTGTGGGGCCAGTCTAGATCCCGCCAGGAGTAACGACCACCGGCGGGTGTGTCCGGGGCGTTACAAGTTGGTATCAGAGCCGACCCTCGCAGTTACACGGATGGTTGCGGACAGGTGCGCGGTCATGTTGTGCATGACGTTTGTGACCCGTCGTGGCACACGGCATGGCACATGTGCCGGACTGGAAGCACAGACGTATGTGCCAAGAGGAACGTTCCTGTGGCCCAACAAGGACGTCGGTTCCTCTGAGTGGGGGTGTATGTGATAGCCTGGCTTATTAGAGATGATAGACTACTCATATCAATAAGGAATTCCTTCTTTTCGGGAGCCCATTCGGACAGAACTCCAAAGTTAAGTGTGCTCAGCTTGGAGTAGTTTCAGGATGGGTGACTGACCGGGAAGTTGCTCCCGGGTGTACACGAGTGAGGACAAAGTGCGCAGAAAAGACTAGTATTGGTCTGTGGGGCCAGTCTAGATCCCGCCAGGAGTAACGACCACCGGCGGGTGTATCCGGGGCGTTATAGGGAGGCTGTTCGTGGATGACGGCTCCTGCGTCACCGAGCTCATGCTCTGGCCTGAGGATGCCAAGGGCCATTCCTAGCGCCCAGGTTCTCCCAATTTCTCTCACTTTTTCTTGCCTTCTCTGTTTCTCAGATATGATTGATGATGTGTATGCTGACCAACTTTTCTTGTGCCGCAACATTGCTCATGTAGTGCACTGCATTGACTTACTGCCGAGGAGTGGACGGTAGAAGGTGCTCTCCTCCATGGCGCATCCCCGCGGTGATGAGATTTGCCGTGTGCACCTGCAGTCTACTGCCTTTGTTGCTTTTTTTAAGAAAAAAGTGAAAAGTGCAATGTGGTCCTCTATTGTTTGCTCTTGAGGTTCGGTTTACATGTTGTTGTGGGAAGCAGTACAGATTATGCCCGATGAGGTCCCAGGCACCCTCAACAAAGCAGTACAGATGGCGACCCCGTGCAGCTCATCAGCGATAGTCATGGTTTTGCAGCTAGGAGTGTGCAGTTTAGTAGCCACCAGATACATGTTATTTTTATATTTCTTTTGTTGTGCTGCGTGATCTTTGTGTGTTATCCCAAGTGCTAGGTTCGCTTCATAAAAAGAAGAGCAAAGAAATTCCCATAAGAGGTTCACTTCTTTTTCTAGTGCAAATTGTTTCTTTTGTGGGATGATTGAAATAAATGGTATTGAAGTTCACTAGCAAAAAATAATGCGGCTCACTTTGGAGAGTGATGTTGCTCACTTTGATATATGTCGCGGTTCACTTGTCTCCTCACTGCGGTCCACTCTCGTTCATAAAAAAACGTATTAAAAAAGACAACAAAAACTCGTATGAGAAAAATAACGCCCGGCAAAAGAAATTATGCAGGTCGCTTGCCCGTCTGATGCAGTGCAGTTTTCATTCTGAAGCAGTGCGGTCGGCCGTATGATGTTGTTCATCCCGTAAGTGCAAACAAATTGTCACGGAAGCGAAAAAATTAATGCGGTTCACTTCTTGATAGTGTTGTGGTTCATTTACACCCGATGTGAAGTGCACTCTACTTTCTCGTCCTTGAAAAAAATACGTTTGAATAAAAGAAACCATGCAGTTCTATTACCCGTCTGATGCAGTGCGGTTTTTTCATCCCGTTGCAGTGCGGTTTTCAGTCAGATGAAGTACCCACGTCGATTTGGGTGTCGCGAAAAACAGAGTGTCCGCATTTCGGTAAATTTGAAATTCCTCTTTAACCGTAAAGAATTAGGGAGAGTGTTCTACATGAAAAAGTTGCGCCTCATCGATATCTTTCCAAAGGCGTATTGTTTGAATCATTTCGACCAGCGGTTTGTGAAAATTTCACAAAAAACGGCCGCTGCCTCTCGTCATCAGCCGTATGATTTTCAAAATTAACTAAAAACCATAAGGATTCTCAAAAACATTCCAACATATGAAAGTTGTGCCTCGTTCGTAGCTTTCCAGCGGTGTATCACACGCCTCGTTTCGATAAACGATTCAAAAACTGGAGCGAAAACAGTACGAAAATTGCTGAAAATTCATAAAAACAGAATTCCGCGATTTAGCAAATTTGAGACTGCTCTTAAACCGCAACGAATTACAGAAAATAATAGGTGTGAAAAATATGCGCCTCGATCATATCTTTCCAGCGGCGTATCATTTGCTTTATTCCGATGAACGGTTTAGAAAAAATCGTGAAAATACGCTCGCTGCCACTCGTCGTCCGCCGCGCCATTTTTGAAACTGCTCTTAAACCGCAAGGAATCTTGAAAAGTCTTCAACATGGCGAAGTTGCGCTTAATCCATAGCTTTCCAACGGTATATTATACGCCTCGTTCCGATAAACGGTTAAAAAACTAGAGCGAAAACAGTACCAGAAAAACATTGAATGCACTTTTTTTTGACGCGAAGTTCACTAGTCTATATTGCAGTGTGCTCGTCGTCAAAATGGTGCAGTGCACTTATGTTAAGCATGCAGTGCCGAAGTGTTATGAGAATAACTATTCTGCTAATATTAGCCGAATAGACCAGCTATATATATATATATATATATATATATATATATATATATATATATATATATGGCTGGACTATTCTGTTACCAGTAACAGAATATTATTCTGTTACCCTCGGTC
>NC_041381.1:382705518-382756537 GCF_002162155.2 Triticum dicoccoides
GCTGTCGTGCGCAATCCCAGCCTCGCTCCGCCGCCGCGCACCGCCATCCCCGCCCCGCGCCGCCACCCCGGTCCCCTCCGCCGTGCGCCGCCACTCTGAGCCCCGCCGCCCTGCGCCTGTCACCCCCACCTTTCGCAGCATCCTACCGACCGGACCAGCCGCCGGCCGAATCCAGTCTCGCCCTCGAGCTTCGTCTTCTTCCTCGCCGAGACACGCGACAGCTACCCCAGTTCGGGCGTAGTAAGTACCTCAGTACGAGTTAAAAACGGTGGTCCGTTTGGAATAAAAGAAATGGCAGAAATTCAAATTGTAAAAATTCAAGCAAAAAAGAAACCCCATGAAAATCCTGCTTAGTAAGTACCTCAGTACAAGTCGTAAAATGAGAGAAGTTCAGAACATCGTTGTTAAAAAAATGTTGAGTTCAATAAAAACACATTTTCTTTTTGAATAAAATATCATTCAGTTCGATGATACAAACCATACAAGTACATGAGCGATGATATAATAAACCGTTGAAAACTTACGAGAAAAATATTACCCAAAAAACATAGGAAATTCTAGTTAGTGAAAACATGCTTAGTACAAACCCATGCAAGCATCAGTACAAGTACCATTTTTCAGAACCATTCAAAATTACTCTACAAAAAATAGCTCAGTACAAACATACACATATATCAGTACGACTACTCTGTTTTTCAAACGAGAAAACAGCAGGATCCGTCATGTCGTATTCAAAATTACTCTTAAACGGTTGCGAAGTAGAGAAAACGTTCAACATGACTAAGTTCCGAATTTTCGATAGCTATCCAACGGTATACTATTTTCCATATTTCGACAAACTTTTTAAAAAAATCGCGTTTAAAATCAAATTTGACCGTATTCGAATTCGTTTTTAAACCGTAAGAAATTAGAAAAACATTTCTATACGAAAAAGTTGCACATTTTCTATAGCTTTCCAACGCCGTATCATTTGCGTCAATCCGACAAACCGTTTGCAAAAAATCACGAAAATACGTTTCGCCCAGAATTTCACCGTTTTTCAAATTACTTTTAAATTATATAGAATTAGAAAAAACAATACATATATGGAAGATGCGGATTTTCACCAGCTTTCCAACGCCATCTTATTTGCTCAATTCCGACAAACCGTTTGAAAGTTGAGTCCAAAATACGATTCACGTTTTTGGTTTTGAAAAAAACAGTTTTTTCAAAACTGCTCTTAAACCATAATGATTTTGCAAAAACGTTCAATATACTTGAAATATGGTTGTCAAGAGCTTTCCAACGATATATTACATACCCCGTTCCGACAAAAAAATTACAAAAAGTTTTTGAACTAAAGAAGACGATCTTTTAAACACAACTGAAAGCATCAGTTCAACCGCTTCAAAAACATCAGTACAACCACCTGAAACCGTCAGTTCAAAAAGGGTAACAGAATAATATTCTGTTACGCATAACCGAATAGCCCAGATATATATCATGTATGCCATCATCATGGTTACAGCAGACCACATTATTGTATAAGAAACTGCAAGATGTTGCAAGCCAAACAGATGGGCGTAGCCATCTAGTTCTAGTAATTAGTTTTGTGAACTTTTAACTTTAGCAGAACAATGATAAAAGCAAGGTTTAGATTAAGATTCAGTATTTACACACACCTTGAGAAACTGAACTACTTACATCAATTTGGACACATCAGTCCGAAAATTTTGCAAACCTTTTAGAAAATTCCTCATAACTTATCACCAGGAACAAACAGTTCAGTGTCTAACTGAACAATTCAGCCTCTCATTAATTTGAGTGAACATCCAAATGACTTGGAGAGGTTGGAAAACGACACAACCTAGAGTTCATCAATATCTTCACAGATGGTGGGAAGATAAACAACAATGGAGGTGCACAATTTGAAGGAATGCCAAGATTTGCTGCTGAGTTGTAGTTATTGATACACTGAAGGAAAAAGGTATTCAGGTTTCATTTAGCTACTGTTGCATAAAGTTTATGATGTACTCTCTCGGTTTCTAAATATAAGGCCTTTTAGAGATATCAATACGAACTACATAGTACATACGGATGTATATAGACGTATTTTAGAGTGTAGTTCACTCATTTTGCTCCATATGCATTCCCTATTGAAATCTCTAAAAATGTCTTATATACAGGAGTAGTCTTTAAAGAATGGTTGTTGGGTTATTCGGCCGGATTATTAGTACAAATTTAGGTGATGATATATGCTGAAACATCTCTACCTTTTACATGGTTGTCCTTCACCTGTTCTGATTAAAACTCAAGATTGTTTTCTCCTCGTCAGATTGAAGCTCATCCATCCATGCACATATAGAGGTGAGGATAACCATACACCCAGATGACGGGGCAAGCTAAACATAACCTGGAAATAAGAAACAACAGACAGCTACAGAATCTGTTAGAGCCCAAATTAGTTAATCAAATTTTAAAAGATCAGCAAGTACCAATGCGACTCTAATTTATTGTCAGCCAGGTTACCTTCAACGAAAATGAATCGGGCCTTTGGTCGCTGGCCTCATGGGGCACATCTTTTGTGATTCCTCTGCTTAAGTCTCGTCTACAACCAGTAGCCATCGCCAGCAGGATCCATGACTTGTCCCCGCCTTTATTGGCCTTCCGCATGTCGAGGGCAGAGAAGGCGACAAGCAAGCAATATTAAACCTTGCCATCCACGAAGCATATTGACAGACACATGATAATGTCTAGGGATAATGAATAGAAAACTACAGAAGCTAAAACAAATAGTAGAATTTCATATGGAATACAAAGGCAATATTCATGTTAAATCCAGAATGGACAGCTAACTTAAGTAAGAAACAAGTGGAAACAGTGCCCAGGGTAGCTGACCTGAAGAAGGACCTCATATGCAATCCAATGATAAATTCCTAACATGATGGCATGAATGACCCCACCACGAGAACTCATGTCTGCTGGGGGAGTGATAAAGGAAATATACCTGCAAAAAGTATTTTTGTAAGTTGGTGGAAAGTCCAGTATTCTAGGTAATCACTGAGCAGACAAGATATCATCTATCAACCCTCTTATGTGAGTTTAGTTGTGGAGTGTTCATTGTCGTTCAAATAAGTGATGCAGATATGAAATGAGCCTAATAGCCAAAACCAATTTCTATGCAATGACTTAGTTAAGATAGCCTTTCTATCATTTTGAAAAGGGAAACATAGCTCAGGAGCACACCGCAGATTCTTGCTCGTTCAAATAAAGAGATTTTGCTGAATTATTATATTATAATTTGATGGATAGATCACGTACTAAGTGTTTTGAAATGACAAGTCATTATCCCGTCGAAAGAAAAAAACAAAGGAAAGACCTTTCTCAGATACATTCAGCTCGACCCTCAAGAATAGCTGCAAGAACAACTACAAAGCACCAGTCCCACACGCACCAGTTGCTCCTACAGTCTAGATCATATAGTTTATTTTGTATATCCACTACATGAAAGAAATCCCTAGAGATAAAAGGATATCTCACTCAATCATCATACACAAGAGTTATTAACATTATGGGTTAATAATCTTTTGGAGGACCAAAACATGCGTAACATTTTTATAACATATAAAGATAATGCAGGGAGGGAAAGGATTTCTCATGCTCAATCACAATGCATATCCTACAAAATTTAACGAAGATCAAAGGGATATCAGTTATACCAGCACCGCACTCCCAAACTCGCATCTTGAGGTGTGAGCGAGACAAAACCTGAACAAATTCTGCAGAAACAAACTTATTTGATAAGAACACAAATGCAAGCGTACTATGCAAAAGGTGGTCGTACTTATGGAAAATATGAAGTATCAAATTGTGAAAATTAATCGTTCTGTTTTTGTCCTGATTGCAATATCACATGAGAAACCTTATATTTTCCAATCGTCGCACATAAGAACCATCTAAAGGAAATAGACACATATGCCATGAACTGATCTAAAATGAGCGTCTTCATCATGTGCAATTGCCTTGACCAGGAGGAGATATTGGGAGATGTAAGCAAGCTTGTATATCTGTAAGCAATGAGATACATCGGTTGTCATCTAATATGACCTTTTTGATGTTACTTCTATCTTATAGTAGCAAAGGGAGGGTTACATATCAACTCTTTTCTTTAAAGCTCAAAGTTGCAAATGCATATGCATATCACATCACTTTTTTGTAACAAATATGGCGAATGGCCAGTGTCTATATACTAATCAGGATCACAATTCATTCTAGAGGTTATTTAGTTATCTATAGTATTATCGGTCAGGATAGCTATGAGCTTCACATCATCATATAAGTCTAAAATATCACATCATGTTTGGATAAAAAATATGCTAAAATATTCAGTTTGCAAAGCACAGTGCTAGCATATGGGGGAGAAGGTGGCAACTCACCTGCAGCAAGGAGCTAGCATCAGAAAAAGTAGGAGTTCATCCTTTGGCGTACTATGAACATGTCGCTGCTGCCTTGCACCTTGATGCACCGCCGCTGCCCATAGCAGATTAACATCCAATTGCTCTTGACAAATGGTACATAACAAACTACTTGAATTAATACATTGCACCTGATCAGCAAGAAGTAGCAACCAAATTCTAATAATGGATAGCTGAGTCCAAGATGTCTTACTCCTATTTCATACTAACTATACCTACTGGGGAAAGCAGAAATGTGCAGCACACATGGAGAGAGCAAAACCTGATGAAGAAGGAAAAGAAGGTCAACAGGCAAACAAAGGAACCGATCCAAGATAGGATCACCAGGAACATACCCCAAATTCATGCAGAAATGAGTCTATGCTCCAACTACAAAACCAAAAAAATGCTCCATCGTATTGACACCTACAATCCTCCTCTATAAATGTTGCAGGCCTGCAGCTTCTCAGCAAGAAACCGTTGGCACTACACACCCCATGGTGTAACAATAGACCTCACAATTTATGTCAAGACAACAGATCAAAGCATAAAGATAGAAATCAAATAAGGGAGACTATGGGAAGATACTACCATGGGGACCAAATCGGGCCACCATTCTCCAAAAATTCACATGGATGCAGTGGTGAAGAGATAGGAGACGAGGAGTGAGGTCGGTGATGGTGAATGGCCTTGGACAACGGCACCGTCTCTATGAGGGCCGGCCTGCTCCTTCATCCTTCGGCCTCCTCCCTCTTCCCTGTAGCCTCATCCCGTCACAACGGGTCACCTACCGTGCTCCTTCACCTCACCATCGGCCGACTCGGCTAACCTGCACCGGATTTGGAACCAGGCGCCATCGACGGCCGTATAGACAAAGAGGATAAGGATGGCGAGGTGGAAGGGCAGCGTGGTGGATGAGTAACACACGGTGGCGAGGCTCCATGGTAGAGGACGTGGTGATGGGAGGAGGAGGGATGGAGGAGGCGGGAGAGGCTGTGGGGATCGAGGGAAACAGGGGCTAGGGTTTGGGCGGTGGCTGGCACGAGACTGAGGCGAGGAAGGGATTGTGCGATTGGTTGCGGAACACGCGGAGTGGGTTGGCCAAAATCTCCTGCACGCGGGTACGGCTGACCCAGCCAATGAACACCCGAAACGAGCCCACCCATCATAGGCCAGTGGAAATGACCGTGAGGTGAAAATCAAATTTGACTGTTGTGAAGATCCAACAGCTCAAGTGCATTAGAATGCAGATCGGACAACCAACGAAGAACCAATTGGGGGAGCCTTTTGAAGGTGAGTTGGCTAGCCTCATTATTGTTTTAAATAATGCTTTGCAATAAGATGACATTGCATAATTCACATATATATGGTAATTAGACACTAAACAGGTGGCATTTACACAAATAATGTCTAAACTAAGCAAATGACATAGCAAGGCAAGACACCATATGCACGATATGAGAAAGATAACCATGCCAAGTTAATAGCATACACCTCGAGGGGGGGGGGGGTAGGATTGATCACCTGTCTCTGAATCCTCCTCTGAGGAGCTATCCGTAACCAGCAATATATGCACTTCGCGAGATAGCATTATCTGCTCTGAAGACCTTGTTTTCACTCCAGATTTTTCCATCACCGTGTCAAATGGCTGATGCACAGGAAGAGTAGTTGAATGTACTTACATTGTTGACAAATGTACTGCGTAATGAAAAAAAGGATGGCATGATATAATTCACATATAAGATGACTGGCTAAGGAGGATGGCATTGCAAAATTCACATATATGATGCCGGGCTAAAGAAGATGGCATTGCACGATTCACGTATATGATATAGAAAGTAAACACATGTCATTCACACGAAGCATGTCTAAACTAAGCCGATGATATTTTTAATGTATAAAGTAAGCAATGCAAGGCGCCATATGCATGATATGACAAACATCAACATGGCAAGTTAGAGCAAAGACCTTAGGGGGTAAATAGGAGTGGTCTGCTCCCTTTGAATCCCCCTCTGAACAGTTATCTTCCTCTTGATTACAATAATGGGGGGAGGGGGTGCCTTTGCGCCCACCATGGAGCGACGTCTGCATGAAATTTTATTGCCACACAAGGCTCCTATATTTTGCTCTACATGTTCAGTACCATTGTGTATGATAACTAACATGCATAGGAATAGAACATAGTGAGATTATGTAAGGAGTGCATGCAGAAATCTAGATTGATGGTAGCAACCTGTGGATAGACATAAAAACCAGTGATAGTAGGCATATAATAGCTGCCGTTAAAAATACAGATAATGTCTCATTTACTGTTTGTCTCCCACCCAACATGAAAGTCATAGTAGACACCCGAGATTAACCAGGTAGTAAACAGATAATATTCGTTGCTGCGCCAATATGTACCCCAGAACCATTTTAAAACTTAAGTTTGAGCATTAGTTTGGAGCTGACTCGGAGTCTAACAGGTGAAGAGGATGATAAAGTAGCAGGTACTATTAATCGATGCATAACGTAAGCAGACACGAAAGGGTGCAACCTCTCTTGCGGACCCGTGTAGTCCTCAAGGTCACCTGCTCAGTCGATGATGGTAACGCAGTTGTGGTGGCTGTCGGTGACATGGAAAAAGATTTGAGGCGGCGAAAGACACTCTGGAGGGAGGATCCCTGCTGTATTGGACCCTTCCGTCGTTGGAGCAACTGAGCTGGGGTGGACGACAACGCGGTAGGAGCAGAACAAACCACACAAGGTTTTCTTCGAAACCTATCTGTAACAGGACTAATTCTGTAAAGGCTCATTTGAATTGGAGGATTGTAACAATGCAGGGATAGGAAATACACATGAATAGGATAGGAATGCACATGCAAAATAGAGCATTTGCAAATACATGATTTCTGTCAATCTGGGTGTTTGGTTCATAGGAATGAAAAGAAGCATGGTCAAATTAAGTCAAACCATAAGAAAATGTAAAGTTATAATGCTATTATGCTACTATCACTTATTCTTGTTCTTCATGAATAAGAATTTAAAAAGGAGGGCCAAGTCGATATTAAAATTCCTACAATTTTTCTTTGAAAGAGACACTAAAGGAACAAATAATACTTTGGACCCAGGCCACTGCCCTACTAGCTAAACTCCCAGGCCCATCTACACATGCACAACTCCAACGCACAGAAATAAATAATGATGGCTTTCGAGAGAGTCCATCACGGATAGCTAACTTGCCTAGTACCCACTTCTTGTCATATAGGAGAAACTAATCGTATTCCTCATTACTACGCATGCTAAGTGGACAATATATATAACATGTAAAGTAAAAAAACAATGCAACAAGTGTACAACCTCTATGGCGAAGCCATGTCGATCCCAACATCATTGGGTTGGTAGCTGAGGATGCTGAGGATACTGGGGCTGATGTGGCTGTCGGAGGAGGGGAAGATCTTAGGCATATGGAGGTGGATTCAAGGGTACTGCTCCACTGTGATGGAGGGTTTCATCGTTGGAGCAGCTCTAGTGAGGTGTACGACAGTGAGGCTGAAGCAGGTCAAGAGAGACAATGTCAACCCAAAGTGGTGTTCTAATAGCATCTGCAATAGATGATGTAAATAAAATACATCACCAAAAAGTGCTATATGTAAAATACATCAGCCGCTCATCTCTGAACTTAACTGCCGAAAATGAATTTAACTGTCGAAACTGAATTTTGGTATTGAAACTGAACGCACCAGTAGCAGAAAAGCAGTGCACTAATAGTTTTGGCCACTCGAGCACTAGTGGCAGAGGAGTAGTGATCTAAATCGGTAGCCGCTCCAGTAGGGAACGTACTACCAGAGAGTAGCCGGGGCAGCTGGTCCTGCAGCAGCAGCAGCGCCCGAAGCAGTAGCGTGTGCGAGAGCGGGGGCAGCTGGTCGTGTAGCAGTAGCAGGGACTCGAGCGAGAGCTAGAGCTGCTGCTCGTGCAGCAGAAGCGCGAGTAAGAGTAGAGCAGCAGTGCAAGCAAGAGTAAGAGCAAGAGCAGCAGCGGGGGCTAGAGCAAGAGCAGACGAGGCAGGGGACCGAGAGCAAGAGCGGAGCAGCAGCGCGAGCAAGGGCCAAAGCAGCAGGAGCAACACGGCCAGCAAGAGCTGTAGCTCCTACTAATGTGGATGTCTCCGCATAGGGATCAATAGCGTGTAGGGAGTAGCCGGCAATGCCGTCGTAGATAGAGCCGCGCCATGGCGGCTCCTGACCGAGCGCCGGCAGCACCGTGAAATCGAATCAAGAAGAAAATGCACCGATTACTGTAGAACCTCTGGTGGTGTTGATTAGGCCTGAGCTTCATCCCAGGAATCGGTGATGGTGCCGCTCTTCCGGTGGTGCAGGTGAAGATGGCACTGTGGGAATGTAGGTGGAGCGATAGACGAGGCGGACATCGGGGCAACTCCTTGGAGGTGGAGGACGGGGTGGCTGAACCAGCGGTACAATGAGATCGACAACGGATCCTCATCCGATGTGGTGGATGAGGGACGTCGAGATGTTGCGGTGGATGATGTTGTCAGGGAAGAGGCTCCGTCTGGGTGGAAGACGGATGATGGTGTGGGGCTTCGTGGGTTTTCGCGGCCTCGGTGTATGAATAGGGAGCGGAGGGGATGGGAGGGGGAACCATGGCTTAGGGACACGCTTGTACGAAATGTGGGGTAAGTTACAAAAGTAGCCCCACCGATTTGAACTAGGTGGTTCTTTCGGTTTAGAGGTATCACGAGAATTTCACGTCTCGGGATTTCGCAGGAGGTAGGAGTTTTCGTGCGCGTTGTAATTTTGGGATAGCAAGGCGCGGGTTGATATGGAGAGAATTTTAGGAGCACAACAGGACAAAGAGATATCTTAAAATTTCGGGATAACAAGGCGCAGGTTGAAATTTCTGGACAAGCCTAACGTGTATACTATATCAAATCAATTCGCACTTCCCTCGATGAAAACCCCAAAAAGAAATCAATTCTCACCACACAAGAGAGTCTAGTCCCGTGTACTGTACCAAATCAATTCGCACTACAAATGCCATTCAAAACTTTGAATCCATGTTATGTTCAATTAAAATATTTTTCTACGTGTATAATGCATGCAACCTGCTACTCAAATGAACATTTTAGTGCATTTCAAACATATATACCACGCTTCAATATGAACTAATTTTGAATTCGTTTCTCTATTTGAATAAGATCTACAATCATGATTGTTGTCAAGTTAAACCATTTGAATTCATTTCTGTATTTTAATAAGATCTACAATCATGATTATTGCCAAGTTCAACCATCATTTGTATATTATCTTCACAACACACCACATGATTGTTGTCGAGTTAGATATGAACTATGTGTACTATATGAACTCGAACTCGATTTTTTGAATCCACTTTATGTTGATTTCAAATCACAGTACATTTCAAGATCTAGCTAGATCTTCATAATCTAAACCATGTCTCATATGTATAATGTGTTTATCACATAGTGTATGGTGCCCCATCCCCTACGCCTACAAGTATTTAGCCGTGAGTCGCAAACGCCACACATTATCAATAAATTTAAATAAAATGTGAGATGGTCAATATGTAGTATGGTTTAGATTGTTTGATATTTAGTTGTGAGCTGAAAACGCCACATATTGTCATAGAATCAAATAAAATGTTAGATTGTTCGATATGGTATGGTTTAGATTGTTCGATATTTAGCTATGAGTTGCAAATGCCATGCATTATCACATTATAGTATAACATGTCCAAAACCACACCACACATATCACTGCTATATTCATGCATGCATAGGTTTATAACACTACGATCTCTTATTCAAATATATGAATCCATTTTCATATCGAATTATGATCTTTGTTAGTCTCTTACACCCACACAATCCTCTATCCTTTGTAGCTACCCTAAATTTCTCTTGTGCATGCACACGCCCTCCTCGCCCCCTCCCTCAGCACTCTATCCATCGCGCACATTCATTTTTTTTCTTTAGGTCGTTCTCCCACGGTTTCCACCACTCCTTCTTTTCGACACACACCGATCGATAAACCTCTCTAGCGATGTCCACCTACCACATACACAAACACTTTCCATATCCTCCTTTCTCTGTCCATGCCTCGTGTCTCTCAGACGGTCCCACACACATGTAAACTCTCGCCCCTCTTTTCATCGATCTCACAGTCGCACACTCCTCCCCCTATCTAGCTAGTAGGCCTCTCGCACCACCTCCTAGCTCCATCTCTCTCTCTATCCATCTCTCTGGGCCTTATTTGCCTAACAAATGGATGTACACCGACCAATCTCCCACTATACATATAGCTATCTAGGTAATTTATAACTCGTTTTCCGCATGGCTAATCGATCTACCTCATTAGTTATGTCTCTCCCTTCCTCTGACACACAACGATTGATCTACCGATCTAGTTAGGTCTGCTTACCGAACACATGGCCCCCCTTCATCGTCCATGCATGCCTCCTAAAACATCTATCACACACACGCACACACAGAAACACATCCCCACTCTTCTTGATATTGCAGTTGTACCCTCAGTTTCTCTAGTAGGCCTCTCCCACCATCTCTGAGAAGCAGCTGTACCACCCCTCCGACACTCTAACTTCCTCTCTCTCTCTCTCTCTCTCTCTCTCTGTCCCAACCTATTTCCTGTCCTTCACTTATGTATGGATGCCGACCAATCTCCCTCAAGACATGGCTAGGTCTCTCCTTCTCAACACATATACGAGTCGATCTACCTCTCTAGTTAGGTCTCTGCCTCCCCCACGTCGATACATCGAGCGCTCTAGTCATGTCTCCCCGCCACACACAAACTTGCCCTCTCCCCTCTGACGTTCCAGTAGGTTAGTCGCCCTATATCTTTCACGTGCATACCCACAATTCTGATGGCTCTCTTCATCGATCCCGCACCCACACACTTGATCCTCTCTTCGAATCTATTGATATGTATGATCCCTCCCTCTCTTCTTGTGGATCGCCCCCTCTATATATGATATAGATATGCCTCTATTTCACACACATTGCATGTGTCACATTTTTTTGAGACATCATCGACACATATTCCCACAAATACATTCACAAAATCACCCCCATAACAAAAAAGCACTCATGAATGCACACAACATCTCTCTAGGTTTGTATCTCTCTCTCACACACCCACGGAGGTGGGGGACATGCACGAAGAGAAGAGGTGCACGCACGACACATGTACTCCCGTCTCTTTCCCAGCCACACCCACGCGGGTACACGGTGGAGCTCATTTATGTATGAAAAGGCAACACACGTGGTAATTTGAGACATGTACTAGTTTTCCACTTGATGGAGGATCGTGTACCGCGGGTGAACAAACAAATTGCGACTTGACGTGTTATTTAAGTAAAGAGGCAAACCATGTGGGGGCTACCTTAGAGGCAAGGCTCTATACACTGGAGATGCTCTGTACTACTTTTGATGTGTCTTGTCAACTCGCAGAACAAGGAGAAGCTTGTTTTGTACACCCTTTCCCCGCCCACGGGTGCGGTGGCACGTAGAGTCGCAGGACGAGGATAAGCTTGCTTACTATGCCTACGCCCGCTCCCTCGCCCACGTGCGTGGTGTCTCGCAGGATGAGGAGAAAATTTTACTACTCCCTCCGTTAGACGTATATATACTCCTCGTCCCTACCTTGGTTAGAGAGATTATCATATTGTTTGAAATATATGTCTTTTAGCAGATTTCAATATGAACTACTAGTACATACTCCAAAGACCGATGTATGTAGATGCATTTTAGAGTGTAGATTCACTCATTTGGCTCTGTATGTAGTCCATATGGAAATGGACATAGTAGTACTCACTCTCCCTCGCCCCTCGCCCCTCACCCACATGGTGGACGTGCAACAATTCATTCGGTCTTAGATAGCCAGAACCATATACTGTAGTACCATCATTGCTCGACTTCTCGAAGAGGCGAAGAGCCAAGCGCAAGGTTATAATATTTTTGAGATGCCAAGTGCAAGGTTTATAGGAGAACGAGTAGTAGTAGTACTAGTAGTATGTAGTGTATGAGGAAGAAGCAACAAGAATGTATGTTTTGCGTGACAGCCTCTTCTTACAGAACATGCTAGACCTAGTGGACCTCATTGTTGCAATGGGAGGGAGTATCATAGATAGCACGATTCAGAGTGGTGGGAAACGGGAATAATATTCAGAGCTACTTAGTCTTAAACCCCATGAAGAAGTCCCATCGAAAGGAATAACCATCCTCTACACGTGCTCCTATGTCAAATGAGTAAATGAGACAAAAAGAGAAAGAGACAAAGTAAAAAAAAATCACCAGCCTTAGAGCCAGCCCTATTGTATCAGTGAATGATATTTCTATGTCGTGATTGACATGGCTATCGTATTAACCATGCTGTGGAGGTAGCAGTGGATTTTTATTTATCTGTGGAGGTAGCAGCGGATGGATATTCAACGAGGAGAGAAATGATGGCTGCTTCCTTGATTAAACATAAAGAAAGGTGGGCCTCATGATTTGATGGCTCATTAGTCATTATTACTGCCTATACTCTTTGCCCATAATAACCGCGTGGTAGAGTAGTTGGCTATACTTTTAATAACCATGTTCGAAGAGAAGAGGTGCACATACTAGTAGCACTCTCTGCGTCTTCCCCAACCACACATGTGAGACGGTGGAGCTCATTTCTGTACGATGATGCAACACACGTGATAATTTGACGCGTCTAGTAGCACTTAATGGAGGGACGGGAACCACGCATGAACGGTGCCTCATTATTTAGAAATAAAGTTTTTTTCTTCAGTGGCACGCACGCAATATAAATAGATTCATATGGAGAGAAAAAGAAACCGCTCCACTATAGATACATAGCCAGGAGCCTACACGGTTGCTTGCTGGGGTTTCTCTCTTCACACTCTCTCGCACAAAATGATTGTGGCCACATCTCTAACATCTTGGGGGGTCATGTCCGCCGGGGTAAGGGGTGGATGCTTTTTGTAGATGCGGCCACCGTCGCTGACGGTGAAAACCCACTATCGGCGTGTCCCGATCAGGGGTCCCCACAGTTCTCTCTCACAAAGCTGGTGCGGTTGGCTTTGCCCCTTGCTCACTGCCGTGACGTGGGAAGTTGCCGCCTCCCGCCGCCCTCCTCTAAGCTAGCTACATCCCAACATCCCTCAGGTACAACTTCCTTTACAATCGGCTTGCACCACTGCCCCAGCTGCCCACATCACTCCATGTGGATATTTCTCTACTTCTTTGCCCCGCAGGTACCTCTACTGGCTTCTACTGTATTTGTGATGAGTTTATGTCTCATAAAAACTAGTCCCACTAGTCTTATTCTAATCACACTTCAATTTCTTTTCCATAGGGATGCTCAGCTCGATTTTAGTGGAACTGCACAAAATGATCCATGGTCAAAGGGTTGGAAACTTCATTCCTTCCAAAGATTCAACCTCACCAGCAAATTAAAGCATGTTTAGGGTTTAGGGTTCAATGCCTAGGGACTGCATGGATCGTTTTTTCTTTAGCTATCTCTGTTCCAAAATAAGTGTCAACTTTAGTACAACTTTGTACTAAAGTTGCCATAAAGTTGAGAAACTTATTTTGGAATGGAGGGTGTATTGGCTATGATCTGTGAATCATTGAGAGGCAATAGCATGCATGTTAGTCTCCTTTGTATTTGATGGAACGTTGCAACGGGGCAACCTTGGATGCAAGGTACATGAAACAGAAGTTGAAAGCTACATAGCATTGTACATTTTTCGCTGCTTTCGTGTTTTTGCTGAGCTATCATGTTTTCGCTGATTTTGCACTCCTCCACTGCAAGAGTGGAGAAAATTGTAAAGAGTGGACACACTCTACCTCCTTTTGCCAAAATGTGGGACAAGTGCACATGTCATGCACCAAAGTAAAGTGTACAGTACAAGTGAGACTCAGCACCGTCGTACCACCTCAATAATAATGACCAATGGGCCGTCAAATCACATAGACCCGACAGTAAGTTGGACGGACGAAGCAACCATCACTCTTCGTTGAATCCACTTCTCCCTTCAATGCATGCACCAGTGAGAGGCCGCGACCTCTCTGCCCGGGCATGCATGCGGCATCGATTCTCTGGAGCGGTGTCGTTGTCAAAACTGGCAGATCTTGGGTAGGGGGTCCCGAACTGTGCATCTAAGGTTGATGGTAACAGGAGGCGGGGACATGATATTTACCCAGATTCAGGCCCTCTCTATGGAGGTAATACCCTACTTCATGCTTGATTGATCTTGATGAATATGAGTATTACAAGAGTTGATCTTCCACGAGATCGTAATGGCTAAAACCCTAGGAGTCTAGCCTGTATGATTATGATTGCCTCTACGGACTAAGCCCTCCAGTTTATATAGACAACGGAGGGGACTAGAGTTGTACAAAGTCGGTTACACAAAAAGGAATCTTCATATCCGGGCACCAAGCTTGCCTTCCACGCCAAGGAGAGTCCATCCGGACATGGGAGAGAATCTTCAGTCTTGTATCTTCACAACCCCTCAGTCCGGCCCATGTCAACAGGCCGGACGCGCGAGGACCCTCTAATCCAGGACTCCCTCAAGCGGCGCTGACCGTTTCGGGCGGGAAGCACGCACGGGCAATGGAGGGGCCTTGGGTGGGCCAGGGTGGTCAGTCAGGAGCGGGCATGCCTTGGACGCCCGGAAACGAGAGGATGCATCGACTCTCGCAGCTTCGTAGTTACTACACACCATCTCTTTGTAGGTCGATGTGTCACTCTCTCTAACACACACGATGTTAAAACACAAACACACACACACACACACGCACGCACACACAGGTTCATAGAATACGAATATCATGGGAGTGGGAAGCCACATGAAGTGAGATAAATGGAGTATGTACAAGAACAGAAGAGGTACATGCACGTCCGTCGGAGACACAGTCGCTGCCTCTCACTATAGCGTTTAGAAGACATAAAAAAGAAGCCAATAATATTTATTTTTTGTCATCATGTATTAGCAGTTTACTACTTCCCGGCTAATCTCATTTTCGTTGTTTTACCATATTATTACAGTCTTATTTTCAATTCTTTCCACCACATGCTCACATTGGAGGATGGTGCAGCCCACCTTTCCGATATTTTGAAAGTGTGTTGTTCAGTTGTTGTTCACTTTGGAGGGTCGTGTAACACACGTGAACGATAGTAAGCACGTTCGGGAGGCATGCATCGTTAATTGCGAGTTGACTCCTTCGAGCGTTAAATTTTCTTCACGTATTAGCATTGCCCTAGTAATTTTCTTCACTACATTAAATAAAGAGTTTCCTTTCGTGCACAATTTATAAAGATTTTTATGGAGAGAAAAAGAAAACCACTCCAACTATATACGCTGCAGCCTCGACGCTTGTTTTCTAGGGTTTGCTCTCTTCACACACTCTCTCCACTATATACGTACATGCTGGAGGCTCAGTGCTTGTAGTTGCTCTCTTCACACTCTCTCACCCTCCCCGGATCTAAACAAGACCGTGTTGGCCTCCCTCTCTCACTCCCCTCACTGCTCGTCAAAGAGCTGGCAGGACCCCGTCTGTCGGGGAAGCGAAGGAGGCTTAACACTGTCGCTGTCGGCGAGGGAGGGAATCCACTACCGGCGTAGCTGTTCTCTTTCACCCAGCGGTGGCGTGGGAGGGCCTCCGACCCCTTCTTCCTTGCTGCCGTACATAGTGTGGGCAGACCGGCCTCCGGTTGCCCACTGTGCCACACCCCGAGAACCTTAAGGTATAATTTACTTAATTCACATGCATTGCTCTAGCTGCATGTGGATTTTTTCCGCTTTTGCACTCGAATCTAGGTGTTGGATCAAACATGAAAGTAGTGGGGACAGTTGTATAGCATGAATCTAGGACGTGGTTCAAAGAGGAAAGGAAGGGGGGAAAGTAGTACAGATTGGCTATCTAGCACCTACGTTGGTCAAAAAGGGAAAACAATGGCAAACACAGTACGCACATCTGTAACGAACTGATCTTTCTATGGGTGGGGGACAAGGCTGTAGAGTTTGAGCAGGACTAGATGTGTTGACCTCACATAGGGAAAGGTGTCTAAAGATAACAAAACTAGGACCAACAAAAATATGCTCCTTTGTTGTTTGTTCTTTGTCGCAACAGACTATGCATCACCCCTTTATACATTGGTATATGCACATGGTGGTGGTGCGTCCACTGTCCCGTACAACTCTTTAGCTGTTGTTAATCTAATAATGCCACTGGAAATTGAAGCAATGGCATAGTTAAAAGAAAATTACATGCTTAATGAATTTTATTGTTAATATAATATCTCTGTTAATATGAATCAATGCCATTGTTTGAGAAATGCTACTGTCTTGCTTTCTTTCCCATTTAGATAAGTAAGATGCTTCTTTTTGTGGGCTTCTGTGTCATCCACCGTTATTGACCAGTAATTGTTTCCTTTGCACCTCTGTGTAAACAGAGTTCCTACTTCACCTCGTTGCTATTGTGACCTTTTTTTGCACTGCACAAACCACTTTTGCTTTAAGAGTGTTTTGTGCAGTTCAACCAAAATGTCACACCGACAATGTTGCTTGATTGCTTGATCTTAGTGGAACTGCACAAGAGGAGATCTGACTTCCTCTCTGTGTCGGCAAATTAGTTTCAGATCTTCTTCTTGCAAGTTGTTTGAATTCGGCGTCATGAGAGGTCAGTAATGGCCTTCTTCCACATGATTCTGCAGTGTGCTTAGGTTCTGCTACTTATACGGTAATGTTGCTTGATTTTAGTGAACTCCACAAAAGGAGACCAGACTTCCAATCTGTATGTGCACCGTAATATCCCATTGAGGTAAGATAATGATATTTCACAACCGTTGGCTTGTATTTTGCTACTACCATCAGAAAAGTAATATTGTTGTTTAGTGCTATACTTGTGCTCCCTAATTGACATGCCAAATCTTACATTGAAGGCGAAGCTTGTCTATTATTGAACCAAGTGATGAAGGGGAAGAACAAGCGGAAGAAGAACAAAAATCAACTCTCGGTGTTGTACGAAGCAATGTAACTGTGATGGCACAAGTAATGATATAGTTTTTGCATCTTAATTCATTGCTATGGCCGGAACGAGAAATTGTTTTGGCACTGTGATTTGATGCCACTCTTAATGTAATATGTAATTATCTCTACTTGTGAAAACAAGGATCTTGTTTGAAGATAATATATATTTTAGTGGAACTGCACAAGAAGATGTTGGAAATATTAAACTAATTGAGGAGTTTATAGTAAGCATGGCAACCATAGTAGATAAGAACGGATGGTTCCAGAGAAGTGCTTCATCTTCATCCTCTACACAATAAGCCTCCTGGCAAAGGTTGGTACCGGCCCACGGTTTTCATCCATATGATTGAGCTTTGTCATCTCTATTGGTGTTGTGCTACTGTTTAGCCACTCTCATGAGAAAGTGGTATTGTTTCGCATGTTAATCTAAGGCTGCTAATAAATTGATGCATCAGTTTGCCACCATTATAGCCACTATTAAAATTAAGTAATAATACAGTTCAAGTTGAGCTGCTATGTTTGGTATCATATCATTTCCTATGAGGATAATTAGGAGATGCATCTCTTTCTGACTATACATTTCATTAGTCACTCCCTTTGTTAATGTAATGGTTGTTTTAAATGTTTCATTTCCTTTTTTTCGAGCAAACTGGGATGCTAGCATTTAGTTGTTCTCTTGTCTTTGCATAACAAGATCATCCTCCTCTGAAGAAGAATATGGAGTATGTGAAGTGCCTAGTTCCGATTATGCCAGGATGAAGAAGTCCAGTCTATCTTCTCATTAGAAGGAGCAGTTGAAGGATGGTTACATTACACCCCACAAGACTAAACCAACTTCAGCTCAGAAGGACTCACAGATTCCCATCTTTTTTGCTGTGATGGGCAAGTACAATGTTGTTCTAGGATTCTTTCTGGTGAGTTCCATTTTTGTAAATGTGTGCTCTGCATGGACCATGTAGGTGCATGTTTAAACTGTAAATTCATAATAATGTTTGCTTTACTAATCATTTTTTTGTATTTATGCAAACAGGGATGCTCAGCTTGATTTCAATGGGAACTGCACAAAATGTTCTGATGGTTCGTGCCCATTATACTTCATCATGCACAATACATCAAATGTTCTTGAATCATTCATTTCCACCTCTAGCCGCAAAATTAGCTACTAGAAAGGAGGTGCCGATATGTTCAAGGTGTTGCAACATATAAAGGCAAGATCATACAAGCTACAACTTTGGTGGACTGCACAAAAAGAACAACTCGTTTATTTAGCACGAGGTGCCATGTCAATGTCCAAACTGATGGCAAACCCCGCCCATTCCATAATCGTAGGCATTTAATATTTTGGAATGGGAAAACCTTGTCAAAGTTTGCTCATTGATGTACGCAAAAAGACACACATTTGATATTTTGGAATGGGACAACCTTGTCAAAATTTGCTCATTGATGTTAGCAAGAAGACATGCATTTGATATTTTTGATTGGGACGCCCTTTGCTGTCAGCAACATCGATTGATTTTTATTTACTCTTTAGTTGTGAAGTAAATATTGGCTCTGACATGTGAGTCACTGAGATGGATAATCATCGATTGTTTTGAATGTTCTCTAGGAATACCAGGCGTGTGAGTTTGATTGCAATGTACAGGCACGCTAAAAAGCAACTCAAACTTTTTGTACGTGTGAAACTGCTACAAACGAGGTGATCACCATGCGTCCTGGGAATAATGCTAGTACGTATTGTTTTGCATGTTCAGCCAATGCTAGTGATATAAGATTTGAACTAATCAAACTAAATTCATTCATACTTGGCCGGATTTCATATAAACAGGCATGATTTCGTTACATTTCATACATTCTTCAACTAAAAAGGGATGCGCTAGAGGTATAATTAATTAACCTAATCTATAATCTCCGGCACCCATTTCCCATGTCCGGCTGAGCCGAACAGAAGCTTCTTCTCCAGCACAGCTCTTCGACTCCACGTCGCCACCAAGAAGCTAATCGGCCGTCAGTGTTCAATCCGCCAAGCTCGGCTTCAACCAGAGGGTAGCAGCGGTGTCCTTACTTGGACTTGAGCAGCGGCGACCTACTGTGTTCTACTCTTCCTCGGTTTCTATGTTATGCAGCCTCGCTGGCAGCGGGGTACGACCTAGACTGAGCCGGCAATGTCCTTTGTCTTGTTGCTTGCTGGGTGGCGCCTCCACGGAGTGGGGGAAATCCTCCCCCTCATTACCGGTAGGGTGGGGCCTCGGTGGAGACGGCGATGTCCTCTACCTCGTTTTGGCAGGGCGGGGCCTCAACGGAGCAGGGCCTCGCCGAAGCCGGCGAAGTCCTCAGCCTCGGTGCCGGCGGGGCGAGGCCTCGGCAGAGCTGGCGGTGTCCTCTTCCTCTTTGTTGGCGGGGCAGGGCCTCGGCAGAGCAGGGCCTCGTCAAAGCCGGCGATGTCCTCCGCCTCGGTGCCGACAGGGTGGGGCCTCGGTGGAGCCGGCAATGTCCTCCGCCTCGTCGCCGGTCTCGCCAAACAGCGCCTCGCCGGCTTCATCGCCCTCTTTGTAGGTGGTTGCAACCTTCGCCACCCACATGCGATACCTCCAGCAGGCAAGGTGGCTCTCGCAAGCAGAGCATTACGACTCGAGCAACGCCTCCTGCTCCGCCCGCTCTGCGGTGATCTGCTCCTCCGCCTGTAGGTGCTCTTGGAGGACATGGTGGTTGTAGGCGGCGTTGCCCTGCGCCTCCCGGAACTGCTCCTCACGCTTCTGCCTCACCATGTTTATGTATTGGGCACGGTCCTCTCCGATTGTCATGGTGCAATGCACTGGCAAGGATGACACGAGGGAGGGGGTTGGCGCCGGATCATCGACTACCACGTTCTCCATTAGGACGTCATCATCCTTCGGCTGCCTGTCGGCCAGCCAGTCGGCAGCAGTGGCTTCCATCTCCTTCTTGTCAGTCATCCGCCCGTCCCGAAGAGCGCTGGAGCGCGAGGAAGCCATGGTGGGAGGGTGTGGATAGGAGAAAGGGCACGGAGGCGGATGACCGCGACTATGGCTGGCGCAACAATTTATGTAGCAATTGTTGGTGACGGAGGGACGGACGGGTGGCGCCAGAGTAGCCGCCTCGGCAACCGCTTATCATTAATGTGGGCGGCAGACGAATGTCACTTGTGTAGTTTGAACACAGAGCAATCGCCTGCACCTGGAAGCGGCACGGGCGGCGCTACCGTTTCGGGCGGAAAGCGCGTGCGGGCGAGGGAGGTGGTCTGGGTGGGCCAGGGTGGCCAGACTCGTGCTTAACAGCAGGTTGGCCTAGTAGCCGGACATGCTATCATGCCAGCGAGCTCGCCGAGCTGAGCAACGACAATCAGATGATTCCAACCAGGAGCCGGCGCCACTGCCCAAGCCAGTTCATGCGGTGTTCACCATAGAGCAGGTGCGGCCACACTTGAACGCCATAATGGTGGAAGAGCTACCATCGCAGGAGGACCTGTGCTGCAACCTCCGTCTCCTCAACAAGCACCGGCTCGTGGAAGGACCAATCCCCGATGAACAAGCGAACGACAATGCCATCGTGGACAAGTGGCCCGATGATCCTTGCTTCCTGAATGAGCAGCGAGCGCTGTATCAAACCATCCGTAGGGCCCTCGAGGCCCTCTCCGTCGTCCTTCGAGTTATTGCGCTCGTCGTGGTGCCGCCGTCTAGCGTTGTCAACATGATCAACAAACATGAGGAATCAGGAGATGACTTTACTTGGAGAGGATTACAGTGGGGACACACCAGGACCATAGCCGCACATACGCAAGTGCCTCCTTATTATATACAGCTACAAATTTTTTGCTTCCTCCTAGTTTCCTGACATCACGGTCCTACACCACTGTCAACCTACATAGTCAATAAACGAGAGAATTGTACAAGGAGCGGCCGACAGTTGGGCCCCAGCAGCTCGAGCAATATTTGTTTTTTGACGTGTGAGCAGAGTTTTTCTTGATTGATGTTTTTGTTGTTGTACAAAGGAGCAGGGTATCAACTGGGCGGGCTGTGGCCCGTCTAGCCCAGGCTATTCTTTTATGTCGACCAAATATCCAGCCCAGATATTAATTTTTCAATGTGAAAATGGCTAGCCCAGCTATACTTTTTTTGCGAAATACTCAACCGAAGTGAACTTGTTATTCTTCGCCCGGCATTAGACTTGCCAAGAAAATGGGCTTTAAGAAATAATAAATGGGCTGTAATTAAAAAATTGGCTGTAAATATAAAAAATGCGCTGAGCAGGTAATTTTTTTAATTTCATTACTTGTTGCGCGCACAAAATTTCGTTAGATTTTTACCTAATACAAATTTATTTTGAAATTATATTTAATCTGACTCGAAATTTGGGGTTACAAATTATTTCGGATCCCATCAGAATGTGGGAAATTTTGTTGATTTTTTGAGCGGTTGGTTGAAATTATTAACCGTTGTCCTGGCTAGAAAATGGGCAGTAATTTTAATAAATAGTAAATGGGCCGAGTAAATTCCATTAGAATTAAAAAATGGGCTGTACATTATAACAAATCGCAAATGGGCTATATGGTCTCTGCCACAAATGTGATGGTCACTTGTGGGCCTACTACGCAAGGCTTTGTCAACTTATAGTCAAGACACGATTCTAGTAGCAGTGGCCGTTGGATGTCCATCTAACGGTTGTGGTGCTTCTTCAATCTCGGATATTCATGCTTCAGCTGCCCAAACCACCGCCGGTGGTACCGCCTGCTACTGCCTCCCATGGCCGGTTGTGCTGCCGCGCAGGACTCACCGGCCCACCCTACTCCCATCGCCGTCCAGGCCATTCCTCTACTCACCAACACCTCCTGTTATTCTCCGGCGACGACAACCTCACACCGCAGCTGAACCAGTGAACCCTCGTACTCTCCTCCGCATGGGCATCCACTACTATGCCTTCGCCTGGCTCCGGGTCATTCCCTTCCTAGGCCTCGCCATCGTCCACCGCATTGGTTCTCTCAGCGCAGCGTGGTTAACTTTTTCAACAAACGATGGCCATAAGAAGAGGCATGTATGTGGAGTGGCTGACAGTAGGGGCCAACATGGCACATGGCCGCATGCGAGCACCCTCCTTATTATGCGAAAACAAATGATTTCTCCCCCTGACAGGTTTGAGCCACCAGCTACATCTTCGCGCATAGGGAAGTGTTTCCTTTATTACGTGGAAAAAAGTTACCTCTCCCTGACAGCTGGGACCCACCAGCTTTATTATCATCCATTTCGCGAAAATATAGATTGTACCAGAGATGCTATGGAGTAAACTGTTTTTTTATTCTAACTTGAAAAAGAAGAAATTAAAAAAACCAGAAACCATCTTTCGCACGCAAGGAAGTGCCACCTTATTACGAGCAAAAAAATGATTCCTCCTGCTAGCTGGGACCCATTAGATTTGCAGGCTGACTTGTGGGCCAACTGAGTTGACGCGTACATGCTTTGTCAATGATTCTACCTGCACTGAACATTGGATGTTAAATCAACGGCCGTGCTGCATCTTCAACCTCTGGCCTTCTTGCCCCAGCCGCCCAAACCAGGCCCGCCGTACCTCCTGCTCCAGCCTCCCATGGTCGGCTGTGCTGCCGCGCAGGGCTCACCGACTGACCATGCCACGACTGGCCATGCCTTCCCTCTACTCACCCACACCCCAAGTTATTCTCCGACGATGAAAGCCTTACACCACAGCTGAACCAGTGAACCCTCATGCTCCCCTCCGCGTGGGCATCCACCCGCCTCGTCTACTCTGGCTCCTTGTCGTTCCCTTCTGATGTAGGGTAGAACCCTAGAGAATGATCTTTCACGTTTGGAGGGAAATCCTACCAAGAACACGAAGAACACGTGGAGGGGAATGAGGGAAAAACACGAGAGAACACTCAACCAACAAGAATAAAGTCATACATGCGCTAGATCATCGAGACACAAAGTGATACAAGATACGAATCCAACAAAGGATGATACATAGGGTAACTGGTTCTTCTCCGAGAGGAGGTCTTGAAGAGGGTCTTCTTCGAAAGGAGGTCTTGAATCCAACAAGGATCTTCTCCGAAGAGGTGTCGGTCCCTCACGGTGGAGTAGATCCGGATGGATGAGCAAGACTCTATCTCAAAGTATGAGCTATCACAATGCTAACCCTAGAAGAGAGGTGGATGAGTCATATATATAGGCTAAGGGGTCGAAGGGGTACATGGGCCTCAGCCCAACACGCGCACGCAGCCGGCGTTTGGATGAATTGATGATGCAGGCGGTGGCGGCGTTGTCCCGGATGTCCGGAAGTTGTCCGGATGATCCAGGTGCTCGCCCGGATGATCCGGCTTGAGGGTCCAACTTCGGGTGTCTTGGCGCGAGTTAGCCGGATCGTCTGGACCGGGGTCCGGATCGTCCGGGCTCTGTCCGGATCGTCCGGGCCCTCGTCCGGATCATCCGGCCAGCCTGGGACTAGGCGGTTTTTCTCTCCATCTTCATGCAAGTCCTCTGCTTATGATTCTGCTTGCTTCCTAGCTTCTCCATGGCTAACTCCTTGGTACCTGAGTATGCAAAGCTTCTCCGTTTTAGGTAGTAGCCATGTCTCGTGTGATTCGAAAGGGAGTTGTGAGAGGAGAGATGTCACCTCAGTTTCGAGAGATCTTGCACGTGCTCTTGTCATTCGTCCAAGTGGTGTTGTAGGAGATGTAGATGCGTCCATGGGGATGATCGTGGGATGCTCCACATCATCTCCCCCCCCTTGGGAAAGATCCTACCTTGGATCGAAATCTTCATCACCATGGTATGGCGAGAGGTCTTTGACGTTGAAGATGTCGCTCATGTTGTACTTGTCGCTCGGGAGGGCGATCTTGTAAGCGTTGTTGTTGTAGCGTGCTATCACCTTGAAGGGTCCATCAAATCATGGTAGAAGTTTGGACTTGCGTTCTTTGGGGAAGCGGTCCTTGTGAAGGTGTAGCCACACGAGATCTCCAATGTTGAATATCGTGGTTTGTTTGTTGATGTTGATCTTGGTCATGAGTCGTTGTACATGGCACTCGATGGTGTGTCTTGTATCTTAATCTATCTTCTTGAGGTAGCTTTCTCATGCACTCGCGTCCATGTTGGTGCGCTCTTGTAGTGGAAGAGGTAGAATGTCCAATGGGGACAATGGGTTGAAGCCGTAGATGACCTCGAAAGGGGACTTGCCAGTTGTCGAATGTCTTGCGCGGTTTTAGGCGTACTAGGTGATGGGTAGGCACTCCTGCCACTCCTTGATGTTCCTCTTGATCAACACGCGAAGTAGAGTGGAGAGTGTACGGTTCGTCACCTCCGTTTGGTCGTCAGTTTGGTGATGGTATGCCGAAGAGAACAAGAGCTTGATTCCGAGCTTGGCGCATAGAGTTTTCCAAAAGTAACTCAAGAACTTGACATCGCGGTCTGAGACGATCGTCTTGGGCACTACGTGTAGGCGCAAGATTTCCCTACAAAAGATATTGGCAATATGTGAAGCATCGTCTATGTCGTTGCACGGGATAAAATGAGCCATTTTCGAGAATCGGTCCACAACAACAAACACGGAATCCTTTCCATTTTGAGTCCTATACTAACCAAGTACAAAATCCATGCTAATGTCTTCCCAAGGTTGATAAGGAATAGGAAGAGGCATGTAAAGACAATGGGATTGAGCTTTAGACTAAGCTTTGCGACATGTAGAGCATCGGTTGGTGAAGCGTGAGACGTCACCGAACATCTTTGGCCAAAAGTAGTTCTTCGAGAGCGTGGTGAATGTCTTATCGCGTCCAAAGTGTCCCATGAGTCCGCCTCCATGAGCCTCTTGCAAAAGGAGCAAACGAAGAGAAGACTCGGGAATGCAAAGTTTGTTAGCTCTCATAAGATAATCATCCTTTATGTAATATCATTCCCAAGATGTATGTGTCAAACACTTAACATAAGGAATAGCAAAGGTAGGATCATTCACATACAAGTCTTTTATGTGCTCAAAGCCAATAACATTCAATTCAAGTTTAGTGACAAGCGTGCATATGCGGGAAAGGCATCCACCACTACGTTTTCCTTACCCTTGATGCTAGAATTCTTCACAAAGCAACGATAGAAACCGGCTAAACCAAGAAAACTACGCACTTGTTGCAAGTTGGTTGGTTGGGGCCAAGTTCTAATAGAATTGATCTTAGATTCATCTACATGAACACCCTTAGAAGACACAACAAAACCCAAGAAAACAAGCTTATCAACACCAAAAAGGCATTTTTCCACATTAGCAAGATGCTCTTTTCTAAGGGTTTGCAACACGGTTCTAAGATGGGTGACATGCTCTTTGAGGGATTTGCTAAAGACAAGGATATCATCGAAATAGACCACAACAAATACACCAATATAGGGGCGAAGAACAAAGTGCATGACTCGCATGAAAGTACCGGGTGCTTCGGAAAAACCCATTGGCATAACTAGCCATTCGTATAGGCCAAATTTGGTCTTAAATGCGGTTTTCCATTCATCACCTTCTTAGATGCGTATTTGATAGTAGCCACTCTTAAGATCAATCTTAGAGAAAATTGCGGCCCCGCTAAGATCATCAAGCAAATCATCTAAGCGTGGGATAGGATAGCGATATCTAACGGTGATAGCATTTATGGGACAGCAATCGGAAACCATTCTATAAGTACCGTATTTCTTTCGAACTAGTATGACCGGAACGACACAAGGGCTCAAACTTTCACGTACCTGATCATTGTCGATTAGTTGTTGCACTTGCCATTGGATCTCCTTAGTTTCCTCGGGGTTGACGCGGTAGGGAGCTTTGTTAGGTAGATGTGCTCCAGGGATGAGGTCAATTCGGGGGTCAATGCCTCGTAGTGGAGGTAGACCCGAAGGTATCTCATCGGGGAAAACATCTTGGAACTCCTGCAAAACAGAAGACAACACTAAAGGTAGATTGTGAGAGGTGTTAGTTTTTGGTACCTCGTCCTTGCACACAAGGACAAAGTGCATAACACTCGATGGGTTCCCACACACTTCTCTCATCTCACTTTTGGTGGCAAATAGGACGAAGTTTTTCTTGTCGCTCATCGTGGAGGCACTCCGTTTTGGCTTATGGCTCTCACTCTCTTTTGGGTGGATCACTCTCTAACTCTTTTCTCCATGATGGGTGGCTTGCTTGTCGACGATCACTTGACTAGGAGGCATAGGTCGTAGCACATATTCCTTCCCTTTCATCTTGAAGCTATAGTGATTGGTACGCCCATTGTGGATGACACCATGGTCAAATTGCCATGGTCGACCAAGAAGGTGGAAAACGGACATCGGAACGACATCACACTCCAAATTGTCTTCATATGCTCCGATTTTGAAGGAGACTTGGACCGTATGCTCAACTCGTATAGTGCCAGAATCTCTTAGCCATTGGACCTTATATGGGTGCGAGTGCTTCATCTTGACCAATTGGAGCTTGGAGCATAGTTCTTCACTTGCCAAGTTGTGACAACTACCTCCATCGATGATGACCTTGACGGACCTTCCATTGATGCCTGATACGTCTCCGTCGTATCTACTTTTCCAAACACTTTTTCCCTTGTTTTGGACTCTAACTTGCATGGTTTAAATGGAACTAAGCCAGACTGTTGCTATTTTCAGCAGAACCACCATGGTGTTATTTTTGTGCAGAAATAAAAGTTCTCGGAATGACCTGGAAATCCACAGAGCAAGTTTTCAGAATTAATAAAAAATACTGGCGAAAGAATCAGCGTCAAGGGGGCCACACCCTGTCCACGAGGGTGGGGGGCGCGCCCCTCCCCTAGGGTGCGCCCCCTGCCTCGTGGCCCCCCTGGACGTGCACCGACCTCAACTCCAACTCCATATATTTGCTTTCACGGAGAAAAAAATCAGAGAGAAAGATTCATCGCGTTTTATGATATGGAGCCGCCGCCAAGCCCTAATCTCTGTCGGGAGGGCTGATTTGGAGTCCGCTCGGGGCTCCGGAGAGGGGGATTCGTCGCCGTCGTCATCATCAGCCATCCTCCATCACCAATTTCATGATGCTCACCACCGTGCGTGATTAATTCCATCGTAGGCTTCCTGGACGATGATGGGTTGGATGAGATTTACCATGTAATCAAGTTAGTTTTGTTAGGGTTTGATCCCTAGTATCCACTATGTTCTGAGATTGATGTTGCTATGACTTTGCTATGCTTAATGCTTGTCACTAGGGCCTGAGAGCCATGATTTCAGATCTGAACCTATTATGTTTTCATGAATATATGTGAGTTCTTGATCCTATCTTTAAAGTCTATAGTCACCTATTATGTGTTATGACCCGACAACCCCGAAGTGACAATAATCGGGATACTTCTCGGTGATGACCGTAGTTTGAGGAGTTCATGTATTCACTAAGTGTTAATGCTTTGGTCCGGTACTCTATTAGAAGGAGGCCTTAATATCCCTTAGTTTACATTAGGACCCCGCTGCCACGGGAGGGTAGGACAAAAGATGGCATGCAAGTTCTTTTCCATAAGCACGTATGACTATATTCGGAATACATGCCTACATTACATTGATGAACTGGAGCTAGTTCTGTGTCACCCTATGTTATAACTATTACATGAGGAATCGCATCCGACATAATTATCCATCACTGATCCAATGCCTACGAGCTTTTCACATATTGTGCTTTGCTTACTTTACCTTTGCTACTGTTACAATTACTACAAAACTGCTACTGTTACTTTTGCCACTGTTACCGTTACTTCCATATTACTTTGCTACTAAATAATTTGCTGTAGATACTAAGTTATCCAGGTGTGGTTGAATTTACAACTCAATTACTAATACTTGAGAATATTATTTGGCTCACCTTGTGTCGAATCAGTAAATTTGGGTTGAATACTCTACCCTCGAAAACTATTGCAATCCCGTATACTTATGGGTCATCAATGTCGGCCTTTGTGTGGAAGATGTGGCATCGTTGGTCATCATATTGTTGATGTTGAAGAGTCAAGACTTTGGAGACAACAAGAGCGGGGATCGAATCCTCATCACAAAAGACTTGATTCTCCTTCTGTTATGAGTAAGCTTGCGACACCTAAACCTGCTTCTGCTATTAATTCTGATATGTCGCATGTTATTGATGATGCCACTTCTACTATGCATGATACTTATGATGAAACTACTTCTATGCTTGATACTACTATGCCATTAGGTGAATTTCTTGATGAACAACTTGCTAGGGCTAGAGAGAATGAAATTATTAAAAATGAAATTATTGAAGATAGTGATGATGAAGGTTCTCCCCCTAAATATGAATTACCTGTTGTTCCTGAGGGTTATGTTATGGATGAAGAAACTGCTAGAGATTTTCTTGCTTGCAATCATAGATCTTATCTTAAGAAGTTATTAGCTAAACTGAAACAGAAAACTCTGAATGCTAGAATGAAACATGACCCTACTTTTGCTACTTCACCTATCTTTGTTACTGATAAGGATTATGAATTCTCTGTCGATCCTGAGATAATTACTTTGGTTGAATCTGATCCTTTTTATGGCAATGAATCTGAAACTGTAGTGGCACATCTTACTAAGTTAAATGATATAGCCACCCTATTTACTAACAATGAGAAATATCGCGACTACTATATCCTTAAAATATTTCCATTCTCATTAAAGGGTGATGCTAAAACATGGTTTAATTCTCTTGATCCTGGTTGTGTGCATAGTCCCCAAGATATGATTTATTACTTCTATGCTAAATATTTCCTTGCTCATAAGAAACAAGCTGCTTTGAGGGAAACATATAATTTTGTGCAAATTGAAGAAGAGAGTCTCCCACAAGCTTGGGGGAGGCTTCTCCGATTACTTAATGCTTTGCCTAATCATCCTCTTAAGAAGAATGAAATACTTGATATCTTTTAATAATGGACTAACTGATGCTTCCAAGGACCACTTGGATAGTTGTGTTGGTTGTGTTTTCAGGGAAAGAACAGTCGATCAAGCTGAATTGCTATTGAATAATATGTTGACTAATGAAAATAATTGGACACTTCCTGAGCCAACTCCGAAGAAAAGAGGTGTTCTATTTCTCAGTCCTGAACATATGCAAGGGGCAAAGAATTCTATGAAAGAAAAGGGTATTAAAGCTGAAGATGTTAAGAATTTACCTCCTGTTGAAGAAATACATTGTCTTAATATACCACCTATTGAAGAAACACATGGTCTTGATAACCCATCACAGGTAGTAAAGGTAAATTCTCTCTATAGATATGATAAAGTTGAAATCCTATCTACTAAATTTGCTAGCCCATGCTTGGATGAATTTGATGACTTTATGGCTAGACAAAAAAAAATTCAATGCTTATGTTGGTAGAGAATTAAAGAGTAATTCTTACATGATTGGATGCTTGAGTGATTATATGGCTAGAGTTAAAGGTGAACTTAAACTCATTAGTAAATATGCTTCTATGGTTACCACTCAAGCAAAACAAGTACTTAAAGCTCAAAGTGATTTGCTCGATGAATTAAATAATAAACATGATTTTTCTGTTAGAGTGGCTACTAGAACAGGTAGAATGGCTCAGGAACCTTTGTATCCTAAAGGCCACCCTAAGAGAATTGAGCAAGATTCTCAGAGAAATAATGTAGATACACCTAGTCCTTCTAAAAAGAAGAAAAAGAAAAATTATAGGACTTTGCATGCTTCTAATGAACCTGTTGTAGACACACCTGAGAATCCCAATGATATTTCTATTTCTGATGCTGAAACACAATCTGGTGATGAACATGAACCTAGTGATAATGTTAATAATGATGTTCATGTTGATGCTCAACCTAGCAATAACAACGATATAGAAATTGAACCTGTTGTTGATCTTGATAACCCACAATCAAAGAATCAATGTTATGATAAGAGAGACTTTGTTGCTAGGAAGCACGGTAGAGAAAGAGAACCATGGGTTCAGAAACCCATGCCTTTTCCTCCTAAGCCATCCAAGAAAAAGGATGATGAGGATTTTGAGCGCTTTGCTGAAAGACTTATCTTCTTACATATGTGCTTAACTGATATGCTTAAAGTAAACCCTTATGCTAACTACGTGAAAGATATCATTACAAATAAAAGAAAGATACTGGAAGCTGAAATTTCCACCATGCTTGCTAATTATACCTTTAAAGGTGGAATACCTAAGAAACTTGGAGATCCAGGAGTACCAACTATACCATGCTCCATTAAAAGAAACTATGTTAAGGCTGCTTTATGTGATCTTGGAGCCGGTGTTAGTGTTATGCCTCTCTCTTTATATCGTAGACTTGAATTGAATAAGTTGACACCTACTGAAATTTCTTTGCAAATGGTTGATAAATCAACTGCTATACCTATCGGTATTTGTGAGGATGTGCCTGTTGTGGCTGCAAACGTCACTATCTTAACTGACTTTGTTATTCTTGATATTCCCGAGGACGATAGTATGTCGATTATCCTTGGTAGACCCTTTGTGAATACTGCAAGGGCTGTTATTGATTGCAACAAAGGAAATATCACTTTTCATGTTAATGGTAATGAGCATACGGTACACTTTCCGAGGAAAGAACCTCAAGTTCATAGCATAAATTCTATTGGAAAAATTCCAACTATCATTATTGGAGGTTTTGAATTTCCTTTTCCTACTGTTAAGAAGAAATATGATATTCTTATTATTGGGGATGTGCATATCCCCGTTGAGGTAACCTGGTGTTATTCGAAATTTCTCTAGTTCCATGTTATTCAGAATGAGTTTGTTAACAAGACTTGATCAACCTTGTTAGTGGATTCCTTTTGATGAGCATGAGATGGGTGAAGTTAGAAGGCACAACCTTCTATACCCTCCTTTTACTTTCTGTTATTTAGATTAAATAAAGTAAAAATAGTATTTTCTATCTGTTTGCTGAATTATCCTTGCAATAAAAAATACCCTAAAATAAAAGTTCTCCAAATGCCCTGCAAATTTAATATGATTTTTTCTGGAATATTTGAGAATATCTGGCACTGAGAACACATCAGGGGGAGCTGGCACCTAGCCACGAGGGTCCAGGGCGTGCCCACCCCTACAGGGCGCGCCCCTGCATCATGGGCCCATGGTGGCCCCCTCCACTTATTCCTGCACCCATACACTTCATCTTCCTCCCAAAAAAATCACCATCTAGCTCAAGCACGAGTTCTAGCTCATTTTGCTGTGATTTTCGATCTCCTTGCTCAAAGCTCCATTCACAAAACTGCTTTGGGGGATTGTTCTTTGGTATGTGACTCCTCCAATGATCCAATTAGTTTTTGTTCTAGTGCTTTATTCATTGCAAATTTTTGCTGCCTAAGTGACCCTGTTCTTGAGCTTGCATGATTATGAGGTCCCAAGTAATTCTAATGCATGATATAGGCTTTAGGCACTTGTGGGAGTAGTTGCTATCAATTTTGTTGAGTTTGATTCACTTTTATTTTGAGTTACTAAAAATTTCAGAATTTTTCAGAAAAAGATGAAGAGATTTTTCTTGAGGGGCTTTTCTAGCCAAGGCTCTAAGGATAAACAAACTAAGGAGAATGAAAAGACCAAGTATAATCTCCCCCGTGTGGCAGAAGTAAGGCCGTGTGAATGGCCTTGTGATGATTTCTTGAGATTAGCCGGGCTTTATGATGATTTTTATTCGTTGGTTGATAATGCGGGCCTCACCGACTTCCTCCATGACCAGATCGAACAATATCTTTTACTCACCAATACTTTTGTGCAAAATTTCTACTTTTATCCTAAGAAATCACCTCCTTCAGTAGAGTTTCATTTATATGATGTGTCTAGGGAGATGTCGCTATATGAATTTTGCACGGTTTGCAAGATACCTTTCGAGGGTAGCTTAGAAGAACCACATCGTAAAGATGTGGATGGATTTATTGATATTGTTGCTGTAGGGGAAACGAGGAAGGTTTCCGATGCAAGAATTACTAGCATACATTTTCCTGTTTTACGCTACTTTGCAATATTTGCTAGTCGATGTTTAATTGGTCACGAAAACTGTGGAAACCTTAGCGTCCCTGATATTATTATTTTGTTCCATGCTTTATTTAGTGATAGCTCTGTTAGTATGGTGCCATTATATCTAAACGATTAATTCTGAACCGTACAAAGGGCCCCATTTTTGGAGGTATCTATGCTTCACGCCTTGCTAAACACTTCAAGATACATATTAGGCATTATGATAAAGAGGAAAAGCTGCTACCCCCTACCTTTCTAGATTATAAGAGCATGGTAGCACATGAGTTTATTTTTAAAAATGATGATAAGATGCTTTTGTATAATTTGAGATTTCATAAGAAACACAGTGAGACTATTATCTTGCATGCGTCCTCTTTGTTTGATTTAACTGCAGGCACATACCTCGTCTTGCCGGAGGCTGTGTGCGCATACCGAGGCCAGACATCAGCCCGAGAGCCTAAGCCGGAACCACCACTTGACCCTTATCGTACATCTAGTTATCAGTGGGATCCGGAGGAGATCGCCAGCCAGTGGCAGACAGATAACACTCCTTAGTACACCGGAGAGAGTAGTTATGATCCATGGGCATAGACCAACTTAGGCCAAAAGCCTAAGCTTGGGGGAGTACGTATTTCTCACCGACATTACATTCATGTTCACACACTCATTCTAGTCGTCGGTGCTCATACTTTTTCTATTGTCGGTACATTCATGTTCACACACTCATTCTAGTTGTCGGTGCTCATACTTCTTCTATCCATGCTAGTTTAGTTTATTTTCTTGCTTTCTTCTCGTGTGTTTGAACAACCTTAAGAAAAAACCAAAAAAATTAGTTAGTTTAATTTCTATGCTGTAGTGGTAGTAATTAAAAGAAAACCCAAAAAGATTTTTTGTTCTTCTTTTGCTTGTTGAGAGCTTTCCCGTGTAAATAGTTTTATTTCTTTTCTTTCCTTTGGGGGTCTAGAGGAGAAGACCATAATGAAAATGTCTAAGTGGCTCTCATATGCATGATTGTTGATTTAACCAAGAGCCATATTACCTTGTCTTCTCCCTTGAATTGAATGCTTGCAAATTCCAACTTAGTCAAATGCACGTGCACTATTATTATTATACACACCGTTCAGTCGTGCAAGTGAAAGGCAATAATGACGATATATGATGGACTGGCTGAGATGAGAGAAGCTGGTATGAACTCGACCTCTCTTGTTTTTGTAAATATGATTAGTTCATCGTTCCTAATTCAGCCTATTATGAATAAACATGTTTGCAATGACAATTAGAGATTATAGTTGCATATGCCATGTTTAATTAGCTAGGAGCTTATAATGGTTTACCTTGCGTGCCAACATGCTATTAAAATGGTTGTGATGTGGTATGATAGGGTGGTATCCACCTTTGAATGAATTGAGTGACTTGACTTGGCACATGTTCACGCATGTAGTTGAAACAAAATCAACATAGCCTTCACGATATTTATGTTCATGGTGGATTATATCCTACTCATGCTTGCACTCAGTGTTGATTAATTTTAATGCATGTTCATGAATGTTGTCGCTCTCTCAGTTGGTCGCTTCCCAGTCTCTTTCTAGCCTTCACCTGTACTAAGCGAGAATACTGCTTGTGCATCCAAACTCCATAAACCCCAAAGTTATTCCACATGAGTCCACTATACCTTCCTATATGCGGTATTTACCTGCCGTTCCAAGTAAATTTGTATGTGCCAAACTCCAAACCTTCAAATGAAATTCTGTTTTGTATGCTCGAACAACTCATGTATCAACTAGGGATGTCTGTATCTTCCATGCTAGGCGGGTTATTCTCAAGAGGAGTGGACTCCGCTCCTCATTCAAAAGAAAATGGCTGGTCATCGGGATGCCCAGTCCCATGCTCAAATCAAATCAAAATAATTGCAAACAAAACTCCCCCAGGATTGTTGTTAGTTGGAGGCACCCGTTGTTTCGGGCAAGCCATGGATTGATGCTTGTTGGTGGTGGGGGAGTATAAACTTTACCATTCTGTTTGGGAACCGCCTATAATGTGTATAGCATGGAAGATATCGAGATCTCATAGTTGTTATGTTGACAGTGAAAGTATACCGCTCAAAATGTTATTCATCTCTATTTCAAAATCAAGCTCTAGCCCCTCTACAAATCCCTGCTTCCCTCTGTGAAGGGCCTATCTATTTACTTTTATGTTGAGTCATCACCCTCTTATTAAAAAGCACCCGCTGGAGAGCACCTCTGTCATTTGCATGCATTATTATTTGTTTATATTGGGTATGACTGGATCTCTTTTACCATGAATTACAATGTTTACTCAGTCCTTGATCTTTAAAGGTGCTCTGCATTTATGTTTTGCGGTCTCAGAAAGGGTTAGCGAGATACCATTTTGTTATATCATATTATGATTGTTTTGAGAAAGTGTTGTCATCCGAGTTTAATTATTATTGATTGCTAGTTGATTATGCCATTGATATGAGTAAACATGAGACCTAAGTGTTATTGTGAATATGGTTAGTCATAATCTTTGCTGAAAACTTGAATGCTGGCTTTACATATTTACAACAACAAGAGAAAGCAGAGTTTGTAAAAGTTTTTCTTTATCACTTTCAGTTTATCAACTGAATTGCTTGAGGACAAGCAAAGGTTTAAGCTTGGCGGAGTTGATACATCTTAGTCGTATCTACTCTTCCCAACACTTTTGCCCTTGTTTTGGACTCTAACTTGCATGATTTGAATGGAACTAATCCGGACTGACGCTGTTTTCAGTAGAACTGCCATGGTGTTATTTTTGTGCAGAAATAAAAGTTCTCGGAATGACCTGGAAATCCACGGAGCAACTTTTTAGAATTAATAAAAAATATTGGCAAAAGAATCGGTGTCAGGGGGCCCACACCCTGTCCACGAGGGTGGGAGGCGCGCCCCTGCCTCGTGGGCCCCCTGGACCTCCATCGACTTCAACTCCAACTCCATATATTTGCTTTCACGGAGAAAAAAATCAAAGAGAAAGATTCATCGCGTTTTACGATACGGAACCACCGCCAAGCCCTAATCTCTCTCGGGAGGGCTAATTTGGAGTCCGTTCTGGGCTCCGGAGAGGGGGATTCGTCGCCGTCGTCATCATCAACCATCCTCCATCACCAATTTCATGATGCTCACTGCTGTGCATGAGTAATTCCATCGTAGGCTTGCTGGACGGTGATGGGTTGGATGAGATTTATCATGTAATCAAGTTATTTTTTTAGTGTTTGATCCCTAGTATCCACTATGTTCTGAGATTGATGTTGTTATGACTTTGCTATGCTTAGTGCTTGTCACTAGGGCCTGAGTGCCATGATTTCAGATCTGAACCTATTATGTTTTCATGAATATATGTGAGTTCTTTATCCTATCTTTAAAGTCTATAGTCACCTATTATGTGTTATGACCCGACAACCCCGAAGTGACAATAATCGGGATACTTCTCGGTGATGACCGTAGTTTGAGGAGTTCATGTATTCACTAAGTGTTAATGCTTTGGTCCAGTACTCTATTAAAAGGAGGCCTTAATATCCCTTAGTTTCCATTAGGACCCCGCTGCCATAGGAGAGTAGGACAAAATATATCATGCAAGTTCTTTTCCATAAGCACGTATGACTATATTCGGAATACATGCCTACATTACATTGATGAACTCGAGCTAGTTCTGTGTCACCCTATCTTATAACTATTACATGAGGAATCGCATCGGACATAATTATCCATCACTGATCCAATGCCTACGAGCTTTTCACATATTGTGCTTTGCTTATTTACTTTACCGTTGCTATTGTTACAATTACTACAAAACTGCTACTGTTATTTTTTCCACTGTTACCGTTACTTCCATATTACTTTGCTACTAAATACTTTGCTGCAGATACTAAGTTATCCAGGTGTGGTTGAATTGACAACTCAACTGCTAATACTTGAGAATATTCTTTGGCTCCCCTTGTGCCAAATTCAATAAATTTGGGTTGAATACTCTACCCTCAAAAACTGTTGCGATCCCCTATACTTGTGGGCCATCAATGCCGACCTTTGTGTGGAAGATGTTGCATTGTTGGTTATCGTCTTGTTGATGTTGAAGAGTCAAGACTTTGAAGACAACGAGAGCGGGGCTCGAATCCTCATCACAAAAGACTTGATCATCTTCATCTTTGTTCACGCATCGGTGCATGGCCACTTGCTCAAGGGCTTCCATTTACTATTCACTCATGGAGTCATAGGTTCCGTCGTCGTTGAGGATCATGGTGTGCTTGTTGGTACACTGAAAGGACTTGTGGCCTCGACCGCCGCAAGTGAAACACTTGAAGGAGCTTGTCTTGACGGTTTCATCGGTTGGAGTAGATGATGAAGCGCACGACTTGAAATTGCTTGTAGTAGGAGGAGGATGACTTGAGGTTGTCGAAGTTTTCTTGTAACTCTACTTGTCGTCATTGCTTGTAGATGGCTTGGTTGAGGTAGAAGTTGTTGGAGTCATTGAAGCTTGGTTGTTGGAGAAGCCGTAGGTCTTGGATGAGTAGTTGGCGTACTTGAAGTCATTTAGCACTTGACGTTCCGCTTTAGTAGCTTGATGCACGAGCTCAATGAGGTTGGAGTAGGGTTGGAAGTCAGCAATCTTCTTGATGGGATGATTGAGGCCATTCAAGAAACGTGCCATAGTTTGCTCATCATCTTCCGTGACATTGGCTCTTATCATGGCTATCTCCATTTCCTTGTAGTATTCTTCAACACTCTTTTGTTCCTTGCTTGAGTAGTTGGAGCTTCTTGAAGAGATCACGACTGTAGTAGGTGGGCACAAAACGTGCTTGCATGACATCTTTCATTTGAGCCTAGGTGGTGATTGGTGGTTCACCTCTTGCTTCTCGGTGCTCAAGCACTTGTTCCCACCATATGAGCACATAGTCTTGGAACTCAAGTGATGCCATAGTGATCTTCTTCTCTTCCTCATAGTTGTGCAAACGAAAGATTTTGTCAACCTTCAATGCCCATGATAGGTACTCTTTGGGATCATTTTTTTGACTATAAACAGTAGGGTAAAACCCCATTGCAATTTTTATAAATAAAGATCAAAGTAACAAGTAGTCTTATAGGCTTGAGATAAGCCTTCAGAAAGAAAGAAAGAAAGAAAGAAAGAAAGAAAAGAAAGAACAAAAGAGAAAAAGGAAAAAGAAAAAACTAGGCTACAAAAAGAAAGAAAAATTGCAACAGGGCTTCAAGCCAAACAGTGAATTGTCTCTCATGCTTTTTCTTCATTCTGAACCTTAGAAGCTTGAGTTGCTCCAGGAAAATGAACTTCCAAGCTTGGAAAGATGGTGTAATGTTTTCAAAAATCTTATTGTTTCTGGTTATCCAGATGGCCCATGCTCCAAGAATGGTGATCTCCATGTAAAAAGGGTAATTTATTTTGCCCTTGAGATCTTGGAATGCTTCTAACACTGACATGTTTGGTGTTCTTGTTGGACATATAAAGTCCCAGCATTGTTGCACAAAGGGACATCCCCATAAGAGATGGTGTAGTGTTTCTTCCTGTTGACATCCTCTTACTGCATAGTTGTATGCCTCTAATACAAAGCTCTTTCTTCTAAGCAGATTTCTTGTGTTGACTCTATCATGGAGCAGTTGCCAGAAGAATACTTTGTGTTTTGGTTGACATGAGCATTGCCAAATCCAGTTGAAGTGAGGAGGAGTTTGTTTGTGTCCAATTAAAACTTTATATGCTTTGATGGATGAATAGAATTCATTCCCCCAAATGTAACTCCAGGTGTCCAAAGAGTCCAAGAATTCAGATTGTCTCACAGAGATGCAAATATCCTCCATTTGCAAAAATTCCTCATATGCCTCTATTGTCAGTGGTAGATAAAAAAGATCATGTAGGTATTCTGTCTGCAGCACTTGGTGTATGTTCAACTGTGGATTTCTCACAAAGGAGTATACGTGGTGGAATTTGTGTTTGAGTACTGCCTGATGCCATAGATCATCCCAAAAAAATGCACTGACACCATCTCCCACATTGCATCTAGCAATGCCTTTGTATTGATCAATGAGAGCTAAGTTGGATTTCCACCAAAATGATCCTACCATGCTGTCTCCTGGTAATTTCCCATCACTGTAATAAGTTTCCCAAATAAGGTTGACCCAAGGTATGTCATGTATGTTGAAGAATTTATGTAGATTCTTCGTTAGCAGGGTTTTGTTGAGCATGTAGATATCCAATACACCTAGACCTCCCTGTTCCTTTGGCCTACACACAATGTGCCAAGCCACCAATGCAGGTCTGCGGTCCTCCATGTCAGGGCCTCTCCAAAGACAGTGCCTCAGATATTTTATTATCCGTTTCTTTATTATAATAGGAATGTCCAGACAACTCATGAAGAATATTGATAAAGATGTGAGCACTGATTTGACAAGAAGCAATTTTCTTGCTTGAGTCATGAAAATAGAAATACCTTCCAGTCTCTTTGCAATCCTGTTAACAAGAGGTAGACATTGTTCCACAGTTGGTTTATATATTCCCAATGGAAGTCCAAGATAAGTGAAAGGGAATTGCCCTCTGGCACATTGGAGTGTGTTTGTAAAAAATTCTACCCTGTCCTCAGAAATGTTTAAAGGGACCAAGAATGACTTCCCATAATTCACTTTGAGCCTTGTTGTAGAAGCAAAAGTATTGAGTAAGGCCTTCAGACAGAACAGCTGCCTAGTATCTGCTTGCATAATCACCAGAGTGTCATCTGCATATTGCACTATTGGGAAGTGAGGGCAAGAGTTGACTTGAAGTGGTGCAGTGAGTAGATTTAACCTCATGGCTTTGTTAAGGATAGATTGCAACAGATCAGCAGCCATCACAAAAGTTAAAGGAGAGTATGGGTCCCCCTGTCTCACTCCTCTTTTGATATATAATTTTTTTCCCAGGTACTCCATTCAGCAGTACAGAGGACGATGCTGTTGAAAATAGAGCTTTCATCCATGAAATCCATTTATCACCAAAGCCTTTAGCTTTAAAAATATCAAATATTGCTTCATGCTCAATTGTACCAAAAGCCTTTTCAAAATCCAGTTTAATTACTAAGATTTCCTCCCTAGACTTATGGCATCGATGAATATATTCATAAGCCCATCCTAGGCAATCCTGAATCACTCTGTCTTTTAGGAAGCCATATTGGTTGATATGCACCATTTTAAGAATAACTCTTTGCAATCTATTGGCCAACAATTTAGTAATGATCTTCAGCACTCCATTGAGCAGAGAAATTGGTCTAAAGTAATTTGGAGAAAGTGCCACTTCCTTTTTGGGAATCAGAGTGATGAAAGATGTGTTGATACTCTCAAGATTTACATTCCCAGCATGAAAAGCCATAATAAGTTCAGTAACATCTTCTTTGATGATATCCCAACAACTTTTGAGAAACTCATTATTAAAACCATCTGGGCCTGGTGATTTATTTGCTGGCAGATTTTTTACCACATCATCTATTTCTTCCTGGGTAAAAGGCTTTTCCAAATCAATGAATATATGTGGATCCACTATGTTTTCATACAAATCATTTAGATCAAAATGCATGGAATGCCCATTGGATTGTCCCAATCTATTCTTAAAAGCCTACCATAAGATTGCTGCCTTTCCTTCATGGTCTATGATTTCAACTTGATCCTTGTTTAATAACATGGCAATTTTATTGTGTCTGTGATTAATAGAAGCCTTTGTATGAAAGAATTTTGTGTTCTCATCTCCAAACTTCACCCCTTTAATTTTCCCTCTTTGTTTCCAATAGATCTTCTGCTTGTTGAGCACAGTTAACATGAATTCCTTCAGCTTGTTTTTGCAATTTGTTTCAAACACTGATAGATCCCTGTATTCCTCAATTAAGTCCCATAGGAAAATAAAATCATTTAGCTCTGCAATCTATTTCTTATGACAAGATAAGTTTTTTTCCACAGCTTGAGGGCTCTTCTAACATTTTTGAACTTTGCATTTATCTTCTTTGCACAGTCAGTGTGACCCACTGGAATGTTCCATGCAGCCTGAACCACTTGTTTGAAGGAGCTGTGATTTAGCCAAAAAAATTCAAACCTGAACACTTTTGATTTTGGAATATTTGTGCCAATTTTAATCATACAAGGAAGGTGATCATAAATTGGTTTAGCCATGGGGAGAGCAATGGAGTCTGGGTAGCTGGTCATCCAAGCAACAGAAGTGAAAAACCAATCTAACTTCTCCGGGAAGGGGTTGTCCTGCATGTTACTCCAACTAAACTGTCTGCCTTTTAGAGGTAGTTCAATCAAATCAAGTTCAATAATAGCTTCATTAAACATAAGCATTTCATTGACATCACCCCCAGGTTTATTTCTATCCTCAGGTTTTCTAATGAACTTAAAGTCCCCCATGGTAATCCAATCCACATCATTAGGCATCTGAATATTACCAAACTATTTGATGAATTCAATCTTATCTTCATGATTGCAAGGACCATAGATGTTTGTGAGAATCCAGGCTTGGAGGAAGTGTTACATGTGAACGGAATGGATAAAGAAAATTTGTTTTGGAACATCAACTCTCCAATGAATAATGCTCCATTCCATGCAGTGAGGATGCCACCAGATGCCCCAATGGAAGGTAAGTATTCAAATTTATTAAATCTCTGTGGGCAAACTTTATGTATATATGTTAAATCAAAGTTCTCTCTCTTTGTTTCCTGTAAACACATAATCCCAGCAGCACTTTCCTCCACTTTTTGCCTGATAGCCAACCACTTATCTGAAGAATTTATACCTCTTACATTCTAGTTTAGTATATTCCAGGTTCTATTGTTATTCATTGAAAACCAAAGGTATATGTCCTTGTACACCAAGGTCCAACCCCTGGTGGCTATCCCAAAATTTGATGCATTTGTGTTCCAAATAGATAAGAGAGCTCATACAAGTAGGCACATCAGAGAAGCATTGCACTGCAACAGGTGAGAGCCAAAGCCAAAGCAACAAGTAATGAAGGAGAAGAACTTTGATAGCATCAGCTACAGCAGAGGTCACTCCCACAAAAGGGTACCATAGTTTACACTTAAACCCATTACAGCCAACAAACAAAAGATGCCTCTCAGGGCAATCATTCACTTTGAAACAAGTTCTGATATTAAGATTCACTTCAAACATATAGTAAGTACTCTCCAAAAGAGAACAGCAGGACACTCTGTTATTCAAGCCCATCTGGTGTGGTCTTCTCATCATCACACAATCTTTGCTTTATAAGACTCTCCTATGGCCTTGGACACCTTGGCCACCTCCTCCTGCCCCTTCTTTTTAGGCTTCTTGGACATCTTTTCTTGAAGTTCATCCTTAGCAACCTTACAGAAAGATTTAGTCAGGTTTTTCACCACTGAATTCTGAATAACTGGTGGGGTAGCATTACATGGCAAACAAGATTTAGCATCACATGATTTTCTTCTATAACCATTATCTTTCTTAATCCTCTCACTCCTTCTTATCTCAATTTCAACCATAGGCTCTTTTCCCCTCCTTTTCCTTGATATAGCTTCACAAAGTGGGAGAACTTTATTTGGAGAGACTTGCTTAAGAGGACTGCCTGCCCCACTAGAGGAGTGAGCTGCAGGGCTTACACCTTCATTTTCCTTACCCTGCCCCAGCAAGAAATCTTTACAGGTTGGTGCCTAGGAAGTAGTAAATCCATCAGGTATATGAAAAAGCATAGTTTCCTCTTGTTCACAACTAACAGTCAACATTTTCCACATATCAGATTTGAGCAAATGCATTGTCCAACCAAACTTATCAGGTGCAATAGCAAATGGATTATGAAGTTGAACCAACTTACTGGTATTTAAATTTTGAAAGTGCTTGCAGCTCCTTGGGTTGCTGGTGCAAAATGATGAATCCAGAGATCTAGTCCTTCTTCAGACATTAAATGTGAGCCATTAATAATTTCCAAAGCATGATTTTCAGCCAGTTCATGTAAATCAAATACAGTAGGAGAACCTGGCAAGGAAAATGATCCATAATTACCTTTGTTTTTGAGGTTTGATGAGGTGCCGACATGTGGAATTGGGACATCTTCCTTGCCCTTTACATCTGGAAGCAGAGCCTGTGGTGAAGTGACAGATACTCCAACAAAAGTGCTGACAGCAGCATTTGTACCATCAGTTGGAATGTCCTTCACAGCCTGTCTGTCTATGACCATCTCAGGAATAGAAGTGCCAGTAACTTCCTTGTCTCTTCCTTCATTGGGCATATCTTCCATGGGGCCCTGTCGTAAGTCAAACTGAAGCTCTGAATCGGCATTCTGAGGTACCAAAGCAGGCTCCAAGGCCACAAGCTGCAGTTGTACATTGTCCACACTGTTTTGTGGCACCTGATCCTCCTCTGCTTCAACAGCATTATATGCTAAGGCAATGTTTAGAAGCCATTGACCAAAATGTGGAACTAGAACTCCCTGATTGACCTCTTCACTGGCAGAGTGAGTAATAGAATATAGACCATCAGAGAGAGAAACAATTGTGGTAATGCTACTGTTTGGTGCCCCCTCTTCTGGCAGTATAGGAATTTCAACTTGTTGTTGCTGGGGCTGAATAGGCTCTGGTTGTGGAAAAGCCTAGTGTTGTTCTTGCTCTCCTTGCTCCTCCCAAGCATCCCAGTCCTCATTTGGGGCATGAATATTGTGAATAGGCAGAGGTTGGAACCCTAGGAAGTCATTTGCATGTTGTGGAACAGGGTGTGGGTCCACACCATCAGGTGGATCGAATAGGGTCTTCATCAGTAGGCCCACCACCCAATATTTCCTCCAGCAGCACTTCAACAGAGCAAGTCGAGGAGTGTTCTTCAAACTGCTCCCCTTCAGACCATCTTATGCTCTTTGGTATGTCCTCAAGCTCTGTCACTCTTGCTTTGACCAAGATCTTGCCCCACTTGGAAATAGTAGCAGCAATATTTTCAGTGTTACAAAAGTCAAAAGGAACACCCACAAATAGTAACCAACAAGTCTTATCGAAATGAACCCTGCGCCAATTTCTGCCCTCATTGTGTTTGGAAAACGAGATGAAAATATCTCCAAAAGCACGGGGACCCTACTGAATGAGCCTATCTCTATCCCTGACTGAAGAAACTCTTCCAGAACCTCATGAACATTGGAAAAAATACCTCGTTTGGGTGAGGATGAATGTTGGCAATCACCCAATCTTCACGTCTTCTCGGGCGATGGGGTAGTATTACACGAGAAACACCAGTTCTTCCATCAATCGCCTGAATCTGAAAGCCATGCGGGGCAAACGGAAGAGGGTTGATGGGTATGTTGGCCATCGATGTCAACTCCGGCAAGGAGGCGACCAGAGCCCTCTCCGTCAACAATGGCGGTGGTGGCGAGCTTGCTGAGGCGGGAGCAGAGGTGGAGGCAGAAGCAGAGGTGGAGACAGAGTAGGCAAGTGAAGTGGAATGCGAGGAGGCAGGCGACGGTCTCGGCTTGAAGTTTGGGAAAAAAATCCTTGACCAGTTCCTTAAATGATGCCACCTGCCTAATCTATGCCGCCGGCCCAAGACAATGAAACCAGGATTCTACCTCTCCATCGGCCCAAGCCTCCTCTGGTGGGCTCGAGAAAGAACCAAATTGAATAAAAGGCCAAAGTCCAGGCAATTTTGGAATAGTGCAGTAGCGGGCGAAGTGACCGTTGGCCCCGCATGCATGGCAGACCACATGATTATGCGTAGTGGTACGTTGCACTTCTTGGTGCACCAATTGAGGCCTGATGGGGACATAATTAATCTGCAATGAATTGTGGTTAAGGCCCTAAATACTTCCCTCATGATTAGGCTCCAATAACCGCTCGAAAACTGATCTACCATCTCTGACCACCGCGGAGTAGCTCCAGCGATCACCGGAGTGAGGGACAATAGCCTTGCTCGCCCTACCCACCAGAGTCCATTCCTTGTCAAGCTCAGCATAGTAAAGAGCTTCTTCCCGGCGCCAATTTGGGCCACCAAAGTCCCAAAGGCTAAAAACCAACTCAAAATCCTTTTCAACAATTTTACCCGCATTATAGATCTCAAAACCTACGGACTTTCAAGCTACTGAGAACTTGTAAGACCTGTCTCGTAGGAAATGAACTCTAAATCCTTGGGCATAACCTCCAAACATGGCAAGAAGAGAAACACTAACCGTGTGCACATCAAGCTTGAAAGATGCTCGACTAAAAGACAACACCAAGGTGAACTCCTTTTGGTGAAATCCCGGAGAGAAAACCACCGGGTGACCAAACTTGGCCCTCATATCTGCTTGAAACTTCTTACCATGATCAAAGTTGAGAGCAAAGGGCACCATATTAAGAGCAGGGGTGTCTACCAGGGCCGGAGTGGCCACTGGTAGGGGTTGTGTGGCCGCCGGGGCCGGAGTGGCCGCCGGCGCTAGGAGGGTGCGGTGCTAGGAGGGTGGAGCACTAGGAGGGTGAGCGGGGGACCATTTGAGTGGTTCCCAAGCATTTGCTGCCGGCTCTCCTCTTCGGGATCATTGCTCCCATTGAACTTGGGCATGGTGAACTTTAGCTTGCCATAGCGTTGCACTTCATTGTGTTGGGGTCGAGGGTGATGGTGAAAACCTTGACGTGGAGTATTATCAACCTCATGTTGCTCTTGGTGTGGAGGATTTCCATAGTCGTCTTGCTCTTGTTGAACTTGAGGTTGTGGAGGAGCTTGTCGAGCTTCTGGAGGAGCTTGAGGAACTTGACATTGCACTCTTGGTTGGTAATTCCGCTCTTGGATTTGTTCTCGAAGTGCTTCCTCTTGATTGCGCCTATCGCGGTTGCGTTTGGCAATGGCTCGACCTGATTCTTGAACGACACGTTGCGCCTCAAGAGCTTGTGCTTCACGTTGTTGTTGTTGAAGACGTTGAGCCTCGGTGTCTTATTCATCTTGATGTTGTCGCACTCGTTCTTCCTCTAGTTGACATTGACATTGTCGTTCTTGAGCTTGTCCAAGAGGAACTTGGTGTGGTTGATGACGAAGTGCTTGCTCGTCGACTTGCTCTTGTGAGTTATTGCAGTGTAGATGATTGCGAGATGCATGATGGTCTTGACGCGTGGCTCGTCGTAGAGTGTTTGATGTCAGTGTACTTGAGCCGGAGAAGGTGTCGTCGGTGTGTCGACTCGAACGGCTCCATATTGAGGATGAAGAAGTGGAAGAATGTTGGTTCACCAACAAGGCAGGGATCTCATCCATTCTTGCATCGTTCTCTTGCTTGTGAGTGTCGAGCTTGTTGTTGAAGTAGTCTCTTGTTCATTGCTCGGAGAGTCGCAAGTAGGTGGCGAGATTGTCGATGCGGTCGCTCATTGCTTGTTGCTCTTGATGCAATTGCTCGTTGTGCACCAAAGAGGTGGCTCTTGGTGACGTATGATAACATGTCGTCGTCTTGCTCGATGAAGAGTGGGTTGGTAGAAGAACTTGGCCTATCCATCATTCCAAACAAAAATGTGAGTGGGAGAAAGAGAAGAACTTATACCAAATGTACCTTGACCGATGTTGAAGATGGATAAATGATCACTCAAATGTGGACAATGAAATAGCACAATTGGTACCAATTCTTGGTGGTTCTCACACCTACACAAGTAAAAGCTTATGGTGGAGCTCGGTAAGGATGGTGGCACAAAATTTGATGTAATTGTTAGTTAGACTCAAAGATGTTGAAAAAGATTCGCAAATTCTCAAATGCAACAAGTAGACCAAGCAAGTAGTGGTACATGGAAACACACACGCAAAATAGATAAGTGGGGTTGTGCAAACAAAAAATGAGCCAAAATGTGGAGTCCACGAAAATGCTCTTGTTGCACAACACTAGAGAGAAGCTAGCACGATTGCACAATAGGCGGATAGAGAACTTGTGCACAACCTACTAAGCAAAAATGCAACGACCTCTATCCCAAGTATGATATATGTATGGTATTTCGGTGATATGATCCAAGATGATCGGGTATGACAATCTTAATGTAGTATGATGCTATGGTTCTGTAACATCCCAAATTTTCATATTTGGAATGTTATACATAGATCATCATTGCATATCATATTTTATTGCATTTTGGTTGATCCTAGAAATTCTAAGCAAATCAAGGACCCACAGAGAGAGTTGGGGATTTCGTTATTTTCATATTTGAGTTTTCTCAAATTTTGAAAGAGGATCATTTGGTTTTAATCATTTTTCTCTTTGGATATTTCTATTAAAATAAAAGAGAGGGCATAAAATGACTTCTCCAAAATAAATAAATATTGGAGGGAAAATATTAAAATAAAAAAAATTATATGGAGTTTTATTGCTATTTTATTTGAATTAGGAAAAAAATGCGTTTTCCAAAATTGCATTAGAAGCCCAAATAAATGTTCACTTTGTCTGCAATATTATTGGAGGACCGTGAAAATTTATTTCAGGATTTTTGGACTCAGTTTAGTATTTCTTTTATTAGTTTTTCTGCGTTAGGATTTATTTTAAAAAAATGAACTGAACTAACCGGGCCGTGTCCGACCTGGACACTAGCCCAGCCGACCCTTTTAAAGGCCGAGGCCCACGACCCCGCAGCCACCCGCCAGCCCCGCCGCCCAAACCCTAGCGCCGTCGCCACCAGTGCCGCGCCACCGCTGTCCCGCCCGCCACCGTTCCCCGCTGCCGCGAGGTCGCCACCCCACCGCCCGACCCCACCGCCACACCGTCACCAGCCGTCGTCCCCACCCGCCGCTGCTGGAGTCCCCGCCGCCGGAGCTGCCGCCCGCCGCCGGAGCTGCTGCCCGCCACCGTCGAACCCGCCGCCGAGGTAGCCGCCGCCGCCGCCGGTTTTCCCAGAAAAACCGATCTTTTTTTAGGAAACCCTAGATCTGTTTTTTAGAGCGGTTCAGTTTTTTTGGTTTAGTTAATTAGCGGACATTCGTCCGTACGTTCATTTTAACGAATGTTGTTCGTCTAGCGCAGACAGTGAACGTTCGTTTGTTAGCCTGTTCGTATGTTTTTCTTTTTCCAAGGTTTTTCCGCGATTATTTTTGATCGCGATTTTTGCACTAACCTTCGTTTTAGTTTATCTTTTCGCTCGTTTATCAGAATCAGGTGAAACAAGCGCCTAGATCTCTGTCTTGAAGCCCTCTTTCTGTTTAACCAACTTGAACAAGATTTTGGTACTGTAAAATTTGACTTTAGTCCAGATTAGTAAATGGATCTTGTTTCTTTCGTAGTTTGAGTTTCGTTTCTCCGTTTGATTTGATTTTTTTGCAAACCGGAGTTCTTTAGTTGAACTTTCTGGTTAGATATTCTTTTATTTGAGTTTTACCCGTGCTTTTAGTTGAGTGTTTATGTATGTTATTGTTTGTTTGCGATAGAATTCCTGGAGTGCGAAGCATGCTACTACTAGTCCCTAGGTTTTGTAGATCATCAGCAAGGCAAGTAACACTTTGATCATACCCCTTTATTACCCAGTTTTTATGCATTAGTTTCAACCCTCAAACTTTGCATGATTAGGATCTGATTAACATGTGGGTTTGGGAAGTAGTTGATGAGGTAGAACCTATTGCCTGTTTATTATCAAACCTTTGGGAGTTACTTCTACGTTATGCTTAGGATTGCTATGCTATGCTCACAAACGTGGATTGGGTGAGTGTGTCCATGACAGATGTGAGTATTGTTAATTAATGGTTAACTTAAGGTGGCTATTTAAATACACATCTGGGTGGATTGGTTGCAGGCACCTGGAGAATCCAGTGTTGTCCTAGGATATCCCGGAGTACCCGTGTGATCATCCTATGGTCCGCCATCCAGGCAAAAAGGGATCATAAGATTATTCATGCTAGAAACTTCCATGTGCAGCCACAAGCCATTATGGGCTCTGGCGTAGTTGAGTAAGTTGTGTGACCTCTTTCAGTGGTAGGCTAGCAGATGTAGGGGATGTAGGTGGTACTGTCTACCCAGAGTAAAGAGTTAATGCTTCTGAAAGACTGTGTCTCGGTAATCCATTTCTCAAACACCATGTAGTGCGAGAAATTCAACGGAGGAGATGGAGTCTTGTGGGGAAAAGTGCGCAAACCTCTGCAGAGTGTACAAACTAATCATGGTTAGCCGTGTCCCCGGTTATGGACATCCTGAGTATCTGGTTCTTTGGATTATCATGTTGATCTCATCACTCTAAATTTAATTTGATTGGGTAATTGATGATGCTTAATTGGGATTGAGTTGGAGGAACCTTCTCAATGTTTAACAACCACCATGATAGTTAAATAAAATTTATTCCTTTGTTGTAGGGAAAAATTGGCTTTATGCAAAACTGTAACCATAGAGCTTTCCACCAGCCATATATATGCATGTAGTGATAGCATTTATCTGTTCATTACTCTATGTGTTACTTTGCCAGCATATTCCATGTGCTGACCTATTTCAGGCTGCAACATATCATGTTGCAGACTTTTCAGACGATGTCGGAGTAATGGGCCACGGGTAGGCTAACCTGAGCCCCAGGACGTTTCAAGACATCGGGGCAGGCCGCGCCCCTCAGGCCGAGTCCCAGGAGCGACTCCAAAATATGCTGAGTCCCAGACGGCGACTCCAACATAAGCCGACTCCGAGCTGGCGACCTCCAGAGAGGCCGACTATGGAGAGTCGGCCCAAGACTCCTCCCTCATCCCGAAGTACGATGCAGGGTACGGTCACGGCATGGCCGTTTCCCCCTGCTGACGAAGGGCCGGCATGGCTACAGTGAGCCATATCGCTGGAAGATCTCCGGCGAGATGCGACACTGTTGCCATGCCTGCCCTGACCTCAGCCACAGTGTGTAGTACACTGTGCCCATGGCGCCGGCCTGTACGACCCGAAGGCGGCGGGGCCGCCTGCCAGTGGGTGGGCCGAAGGCGGCCTGGGCAACCCGAAGACGGACCTATGGGAGTTGGCCTCCCTGGAGTCGGTCGACTCCTCCCCAGGGCCCCACAAGCCATTAACCGGATAAGATGGGGAATGGCGACAGTGATCCCCCAATAGACGGCGGCACTGTTGCCACGACCCGATGACCGAGCCTGCATCATCAGGAGTGCCGCTACAGTATCAAGCCTGTCCGCGGGACCCGCCAGTCAGCGGGCCCCAGAAGCCGGCGGGAAGGACGGCGACCTGAGAGACAAACGGCTGGGACCCACGCCCAGCCGGATTACTATTGTACCCCTGGGGGGTAGGCCTATATAAACTCCCTGGGGCACCCATGCAAAGGGTTCGGACCTAGATAGAGATAGACCAGATAGCACAGGGAGGAGAGAGTTAGCCCTGCCCTCTCCAGCCTCCCGAAACAGCTCCAGGAGCACCATTGTAGTCACTTTGCCTTAGTGATCATGCGGAGCCCCCGCAGAGCAGCAGTAGGGGTGTTATCTCCTAGGAGACCCCTGAAGCTGGGTAAGTTCCGCCGGCGTGCATGTCTTCGCCTCATCCCGCTTCCAGGCACCGGCGACGTTCTACTCGCTCCCACCATGATAAGCCATCCTTTGGCATATGTCGTACCCAACCCCCGACATTTGGCGCCCACCATGGGGCGAGGTGCACCATCGTCCGGAGATCTGCTCTGGACGGGAACCATGTTCCTCCCCGGCGAGCACAGCCAGCCCGGCACGCCGGATGGCGTCTGTGCCGACGCGTTGCACGGCGCTGAGATCGCCTGTGGGGCCAGCTGCCTCGCCGATCTTATCGGCGAGGTTCGCCTCTCTGATGAGCCTGCGTCTGATGCAGGCACGAGTATTCCCGAGAGCCTCCTGCGGGCCTCCTCGACCAACTCCACGTCGCCGGCGAGCATGCCGCGGACCTGGAGTCCATAGGATCCACCGACCCGATGCTGGTCGACTCCGACACCGCGTCGCTTGATGCGTTCCCCACGAACGTGGTGGTCTACGACGGGCCGCTCCCTTGCACGGGGAGCGGCGGAAGCACCGTTAGTGAGGTCCTCATCCTCAAGCATGGCGAGCGCTCCGGCAAAGCAGCGCACGACCCGCTTGACGCGGCCCTGCGAGGCCTTGCAGTGCCGATTCCGGAAGACGCCGGCGCCGAGACACTGGAGGAGCTCCGCCTTCAGCTTGTCGAAGGTGCAAAGAAGCTGGCAAGCATGAGGCGCTAGTCAGAAGCTTACCAACGCGAGATGGATCGCGCCGTAGGCGGCTCGCCGGCTCCGACCGGGTCTAGCCGCCTAGGCGCGGTCCGACAGCGCGGCGCGGGAATCGCCAACCTCTTCGGGGCCGATCGCCCTGTGTATGCCACGCCCGCAGAGAATATCCGCGCCGCCCAGGCGGCGGCAGACGAGCTCGACGACTTCGAAGGCGAAGAGCGCCGCGTAATGACATAGCGAGTTCAGCAGCTCCTCGATGCGGCCGCCGTGCAGAATGATGCCGGCTGCCGTACCGAGGCGCCGCAGCGCCAAAACGACGACCCACTGCCTCGCCGAGACCAAGGTGCGACGTCTCGGACACCGACTGGCGGGGCCCGTGGGAAGAAGGACAAGGAGCCAGCTGTCAGCCACAGTCGGACTCAC
>NC_041381.1:382756936-382894448 GCF_002162155.2 Triticum dicoccoides
CATCCGACTCTCGGCGACCGCCTTGGCCGCCAAGGGGGAGTCGGAGAGAACGACGCCCGCCACCGGATCGACCGACTCCACCGATCCCTGGCACTGGAAGAAGAAGACGAGTTGGGTCCCCCCTGCTTTGGACCCCGCATCGGAGATGAGCCCTTCCCCAAAGGGTTCACGCTCCCCCGAGACACGCCCAAATATACCGGCACCGTAAAGCCGGAAGATTGGCTGATTGACTACTCCACCGCTGTCAACATAGCAAACGGCAACAAGCGTGTTGCCGTAAGTTACGTCCCGCTCATGCTCCAGGGCTCAGCCCGGACGTGGTTGAACAGTCTGAAGCCTCGCAACATCAACCGCTGGGTGGACTTCACCGAGGCTTTCGTCCGCAACTTCACCAGCACGTACAACGACCTCCCAAGCCACGCCAACTCTCCTTGTGCGTGCAAGGCCCTGACGAGTCTACTCGCGACTACCTCACGCGCTGGGGTGAACTCCGGAACTCCTGCGAGGGCGTGCATGAGGTGCAGGCCATCAAGTACTTTACTGCCGGGTGCAGAGAAGGGACCCTCCTCAAGCACAAGCTCCTCTGCGACGAGTCGGAGACCCTCGATGAGCTGCTGATCACAGCAGACAAATACGCCACTGCCGACTCCTCCATGAAGGCGGAGATTCGGGTCAGCGCGACTGGCAAAGTCGCTCCTCAGGCTCCAAGAACTCCGGCTGGAGACACCAGTCGGCGGCAACAGCAGAATGACCAAAAGCGCAAAGCCCCACAGCCGACTTCCAATAGTCGGCAAGTGGCAACAACAGAAGACCAGCAGTTGGAGGGACCACCTCCGGCAAAGCGACAAAAGGGCGGCAAGTCCAACTGGCTGCCGGCCTTCTCCTATGAGCAGACTCTAGACGGTCCCTGCAAGTTCCACAGCGGCGCAAAGCCGTCAAACCACACCACCAGGAAATGCCACTGGCTGACCAGAATCGCCAAGGGGGACGGCCTGCTCCCTCCCCCTCCTGCTGGGCCGCCCCCTCCACCGCCGCTCCAGCAGCCGGCCGTCAGGCCAGTCGGCGCAATACAACAGTTCCCGGATGAGCACGAAGCCTATGTGGTGTTCACCAGTGTAGCATATGACCGACGCAGCAGGCGCCAGCAGCAGCAAGAAGTGAATGAGGTTGCATCAAGTCCCCCAGAGTTCATGCATTGGTCCGAAAAGCCTATCAGTTGGAGCAGAGCTGATCACCTAGAGGTGATGCCGAGTCCAGGCTCCTATGCCTTGGTCTTAAGCGCCACACTCGCCACTGATAGGCGGGCCGCTTGCTTCTCACGAGTACTGATAGACGGAGGCAGCAGTATCAACATCCTGTACAAGGATACAATGGAGAAATTAGGAATCAAGCGAAGACAGCTTCAGAGCAGCCGGACTGTGTTCCACGGAATCGTCCCTGGCCTTTCCTACTCCCCGATCGGCAAGATCCTAATAGACGTCCTCTTCGGAGACAAGGATCATTTCCGCCGAGAGCCAATTTGGTTTGAGGTAGTGGACCTTGAAAGCCCATATCATGCATTACTTGGCCGACCCGCCTTGGCCAAGTTCATGGCGGTCCCCCACTACGCCTACCTCAAGATGAAGATGCCGAGTTCCAAGGGAATCCTAACCGTGTCAGGCGACTACAGGAAGTCGTCCGCTTGCGCGGCCGAAAGTAGTCGGCTGGCCGAGTCCTTGGTGATCGCGGCTGAGAAACGGCTTCTTGATCGGGTCGTGGCGATGGCCGGCAAGCAGCCCGAGTTGTCGCCCGACCCCAAGGAGTCGGAAGCAGAAGGATCATTCAAGCCGGCCAAAGAAACAAAGAAGATACTGCTGGACCCGGAGCACCCGGAGAGATACGCTGTCATAGGCACATGCCTTGACAGCAAATAGGAAGGCGAGCTCGTCGATTTCCTCCATGAGAATCGCGACATCTTCGCATGGTCCCCCAAGGACATGCCTGGTGTCCCGACGGAATTCGCCGAGCACAAATTACACGTCCGGTCTGATATGAAGCCCGTCAGGCAGCCCCTTGCGCCGCCTGTCAGAAGAAAAAAGAAGAGTTGTTGGAGAAGAGATAGCCCGGCTCTTGGCCGCCGGCTTCATCATGGAAGTGTTTTTTCCACAGTGGCTGGCAAACCCAGTACTGGTGCTGAAGAAAAATAAGCAGTGGTGGATGTGCATTGATTACACGAGCCTCAACAAAGCCTGCCCCAAGGACCCATTTGCTCTACCGAGAATCGATCAGGTGATAGACTCCACAGCCGGATGCGAGCTGTTGAGTTTCCTAGACGCCTATTCAGGATATCACCAGATCAAGCTGAACCCGGCCGACAGACTAAAGACCGCCTTCATCACGCCGTTTGGAGCCTTCTGCTACCTAACCATGACGTTCGGCTTGAGAAACGCTGGCGCCACCTTTCAGCGTTGCATGCAGAAATGCCTCCTGAAGCAACTCGGCAGAAATGCCCACGTCTATGTGGATGACGTAGTGGTGAAGACGGAGAAGCGTGGAACCTTGCTAGAGGACCTCAAGGAAACATTTGAGAATCTGCGCCGATTCTAGATCAAGCTCAACCCAGAGAAGTGCGTTTTTGGAGTACCAGCCGGCCAGCTCCTCGGTTTCCTAGTCTCCGAACGCAGCATAGAGTGCAATCCTGTGAAGATCAAGGCCATCGAGAAGATGGAAGCACCCAGACGACTATTAGATGTGCAGAAGTTCACCGGCTGTTTGGCATCCATCAGCCGATTCATCAGTCGGCTGGGCGAGAAGGCTCTCCCCTTGTATCAGCTCCTGAAGAAGACGACCTTCTTTGAGTGGAGTCCCAAGGCGGACGAGGCTTTTCTCCAGCTAAATAAGATGTTGACTACTCCCCCTGTGCTGGCGGCTCCGACTCCCAAAGAGCCCATGCTCCTCTACATTGCCGCCACCAGCCGAGTAGTCAGCACAGTCATTGTAGTCGAGCACAAGGAGGAAGGCAAGGCGCTACCTGTCCAGAGACCGGTATATTACTTGAGCGAGGTGCTGTCGGCCTCCAAGCAGAACTACCCCCATTACCAGAAGATGTGCTATGGCGTGCATTTCGCCGCCAAGAAATTGAAGCCCTACTTCCAGGAGCACCCAATCACTATGGTCTGCACAGCTCCACTGGCCGAGATCATCGGAAGCTGATATGCTTCTGGCCGGGTGGCCAAATGGGCCATCGACCTGGCCCCCTACACCATCTACTACGAGCCCCGCACCGCCATCAAGTCGCAAGCACTGGCCGACTTCCTCATCGACTGGGCCGAGACCCAGTACCTGTCGCCAGCGCCCGACTCCACCCATTGGCGGATGCACTTTGACGGCTCCAAGATGCGCACCGGCTTGGGAGCCGGCGTCGTCCTCACTTCCCTCAAGGGCGACGAGCTCAGATATGCGCTGTAGATCCACTTTGCCGCCTCCAACAACGTGGCCGAGTACGAGGCGCTCATCCACGGGCTCCGGCTTGCCAAAGAACTTGGCATTCGCCGGATCCTGTGTTATGGCGACTCTGACTTGGTGGTCCAACAATCATCTGGCGATTGGGACGCCAAGGATGCAAATATGGCGAGCTATCGTTTCCTCGTCCAGCAACTCAGCGGATACTTCGAGGGGTGCGAGTTCCTCCACGTGCCAAGGAACGACAACGACCAAGCAGACGCCTTGGCACGAATCGGCTCCACCCGCCAGGCAATACCATCTGGTGTCGCCCTCCAGCGCCTCCTCAAGCCTTCTATCAAGCCATCACCAGAATCAGATTCAATCTTTGTGCCGGCTCTGCCTGAGGAAACGGATCCGACTCCAAGAAACACACAGTCGAAGCCGGCCCGGGGACTTCAGAACTCGGCCCGGGGACTGCAGTAGCAAGATCGAAGACTCCAGAGCTCGGCCCGGGGACTGCTCCAGTTGGCCCCGGGACTTTGTCAAATCAGCAAATGGCTGCGGACTCCAACCCGCCGCCTCCCAGCCCGACCACCCTTATCCAAGTCGCACTAGTGGCAGTTGAAGAAATAGCAGCACCTTCATGGGCCCAGCCCATCCTCAGGTTCCTAGTAAACAGAGAACTGCCAACGATGAAATCTTGGCTCGGCAAGTGCAACACCGAGCAGCAGCCTACACCATAGTCAACAGAGAGCTGGTCAGGCGCAACATTACCGGCGTCTTCCAACGCTGCGTCGAGGCAGAACAAGGTCAAGCAATCCTCAGAGACATTCATGAAGGCGAGTGCGGTCACCACGCGGCCTCTAGGGCACTCGTCGCCAAAGCCTTCCGGCACGGTTTCTACTGGCCAACCGCCCTGGAAGAGGCCAAAGAGTTAGTCCAAAAGTGCAAAGGGTGCCAGATTTTCCGTTCCAAGCCACTTCAGCCAGCTTCCGCACTCAAGACTATCCCCATCGCCTAGCCCTTTGCAGTCTGGGGCCTGGACATGGTGGGACCATTCAAGACGGCATGAGGTGGCTTGACTCACCTACTTGTCGTAGTAGACAAGTTCACCAAGTGGGTGGAGGTGAAACCCATCAAGAAGTTGAATGGTCCGACTGCAATGACCTTCGTCGCTGACATCACAACTCGGTACGGCATCCCACACAACATCATCACCGACAATGGCACGAATTTCGCCAAAGGCGCCTTGGCCCGTTTCTGCGCGACACAGGGCATCCGACTGGACTTAGCATTCGTTGCCCATCCGCAGTCAAACGGCCAGGTGGAGCGAGCAAACGGCCTCATCTTATCCAGCATCAAGCCTCGACTCGTCGTACCACTGGAGCGATCTACCGGCTGTTAGCTTGAGGAGCTGCCAGCCATCCTCTGGAGCCTGCGCACGACTCCAAACAAGTCAACCGGCTTCACCCCCTTCTTCCTCGTCTATGGCGCCGAAGCCGTCATCCCAACGGACATAGAGTTCGACTCTCCACGAGTCACCATGTACACCGAGGAAGAAGCAGAAGAAGCACGTCAAGACGGCGTTGATCTGCTGGAAGAAGGCCGGCTGTTGGCACTCAGCCGGTCCAGCATCTACCAGCAGAGTCTGCATCGATACTACAATAGGAAGGTCAGGCCGAGATCTTTCCAAGAAGGCGACCTTGTGCTCCGGCTGATCCAGCGAACAGCCGGCCAACACAAGTTGTCGGCACCTTGGGAAGGCCTCTTTATCATCAGCAAGGTGCTAGGGAACGACGCCTACTATCTGATCGACGCTCAGAAGCCCCGAGTGCACAAGAGGGACGACTCCGGCAAAGAGACAGAGCGCCCATGGAATGCAAATCTTCTTCGAAGATTTTACAGTTGATGCAGTATGTATCACACTACCCTTTTGTATTAAAGTACTAAGACTTAGGGCCCCCCGAGACGAGCTCGGGGACTGCCCTTTTTTGTTATCTGTATGATAAGAATTATGCCTTCAAGTACATTACTTTTATTACAAGCCGCCTGGCACTAGGCCAGACTAGTCGGCCCGGGGACTCGCCGCCTTGCGCTATGAAAAGCTTCCCGCAGTCATACAAGTAGTGCGCGGTGCCCAATCCGCCTCCTGGCAGAGCCGCAGCTCGCAGAGCGACTGTGAGGCAGGCAGGAGTGAGGAAGAACGGGCGCCCACACGAAAAATGGCTAAGGACCTAAAGCACGAACATAGCGCGAGACGGCCTCCAGCATTTCTGAAGCAGAAAGCCGACTCATGAGCAGCCGGCTAGCCTTCTTTATTAGCCTCTATCAAAGACGGCAGACTCTTGGGTAGTCAGCCTGACGCTTTCTATCCGACTTGCTAAAGAAACTCTAAACGACCAAGTACTTGCCTTCCCGAAGTAGCCAAGCACTTGACCCAGCGACAGTCCGCAGAGCGGCTGTCCGACTGGCAAGGCAGCGACTAAAGGAAGGTGGCAAAGGGAAAAGCCTAAAGAGCATTAAGCAAGGAAAGACGGAAATCGGATAAATATTTACATAGGCCCTTGGCCGAATCTTCGAATAGAAGTTCAAGATACACCCCGCGGGTGGAATTGTTCAAATCTAACAAAGTTCTCAAAAGATTACTTAAGACAGACAAGCAGAGGTGGAAACAGCAGCCTAGGAGGCGGCATCTGGGATTGGAGGATCAGAGGAGAAGGCGGTGTCAGGCGCCGGGGCAGTCGGCTGGGCGGTCTTGGTTTGATCGCCTCCGGCGGCAGTCGCCTTCTCTCGACGCGGCTCGTTGCTGGAGGTGCGGTCGAGCTGAGGCTGGCCGCTTGCTCCATCTTCTGGCACCTCTGCCTCGCCTTCGGCCTTCGCCTCATCCTCCTCCTCGGTGCTGGAGTCGATCACCTCCGCCGAGTCCTCGCCATACTCCGGGTTCATCCCGAACCACTCCGCCGGCACTTCCTCGCCGCCTTCAGCCTGCTCGGGCACGAAGACACTAGTGTCTGTGTACTCGGCGATGGCCGCCGCACGCTCGATAAGGGAGCCCTCCACGGCCTCCAGCTCGGCCTGGGCTTCTGACTGGAACGCGGCCAGACGGTCCAGGTCTAGCCCTGGATACCACGCCTTGATGAACTCCAAGGCCCGGCGCGCTCCGGCCTGGGCCGAGGAGCCCTTCCAGGCCTCAAGACGGCCGACAGCGACTTCCAGCCAGTCGGCGGTCCGACTGGCGGTGCGCAGAGCCGGCATGTCCGGCCACAAAGCGGCAACCGCCTGGGCGCTGGCACGCTGAAGCCGGCGCATCTGCCGGTGGGCCGGACGAAGACGGGCTTCAATGCTCAGGAGCTGTTCATCGACGGTTCGGGGGGCATTAGCGGCGATCTCCTCACCATTTTCCCTTCGCGCCTCACGAGCAACCTCGATGGCCAGAGGGACCGCCTGCGAGTGACCAGTGAAGAAGTCTGCCAAGATAAAAAAGAAGCAAGCCAAAAAATCAGAAGTCGGCCTGGCACATAGTCGGAAGCCCGAAGAAATGAAAGAAATGTACCATCAACAATATCCTTGATCTCGTGGAAGCCGGAGGTCAGCATCGCCTCCCTGTCAGTCCAGGAGGAGCGCTCGCTCTCGAACTCGGCCAGGAGAGCGGCTTCCTTCTTCTCGGCCTCGTCCTGCGCCTTCTTAAGCAGCTCCTTCTGCTCGGCCAGCTGCGCCGCCAGCAGGTCGTGCTCCGTGGCGAGCTTGCCACACTCCTCCTCCTTGGCACGACGGGCAGTATTGGCCTCGCCCAGCTGCTCCTGAAGAATGGCTTTGGCTTCTGAGAAGCGAAAGAAGAGACAAATAAGTCGTCAGCAAAGAAGATCGCCGGGAAGATCCGGCCCGACTGCTCAGCAGTCGGCCCGAATCTCGGGGACTACAGCCCGCGGGTGTGCCAGCGCGCCCCGTAAAGAAGAAGAACTTACTCCGGCTTTCCAACAAGTCGGCAGCCTGCCTGCTCAGCTCCTCAACATTGCGGTTGAAGGCAGTAGCGCGGAGGTTGTGATACTCCTACAATAAGTCATTGAAGACAAAGTTAGTATTTGGAACTCGCCAGAGGGAGTTTCGAACCGCCTGCTCAGCAGCCGGCCCGGAACTCGGGGACTACACCCAGTGGGTGCGCTGGCGCGCCCCCACGGAGAAAAACAAGAATAAAAAAAAGAGGGAAACGTACTCGGGCTGCCGTCTGCGCTGCCAGATGCGCCCTGGTGCAAGTTTGAAGGGCATCGCCTTCAGCGCGCAGCTTCGCCTGAACGTCCAGAAGCGCTTGATTCAGCGGACCGGTGCCGCCTCTGCGCACCCACCCGATGGGCGCGGCGCTTGGGGCCTCGGCGTCTAAGGTTGCCGAGCTGGCAGCACCGGTCTCCCGAGGCCGCGGCGCCGAGGTCGCCCTCTCAAGACGGCGGCGCACCGGCGAGGCGACTTGGAGAAGCACCCGCGCCTCGGCTTCGTCCGTGACCAGCGGCTCCGACGGACCCACCGGCTATTTGCCGTGCGGTATCCCAGACGGCGGTGGAGGCGGCGGTGGTGGCACGAGAGTGTCCGACATAGAGGCCTCACCGCTCTCCTTCTCCACAACGGGGTTCTCGGTGCCGACCTCCTCGGTCTGCCCTGTGAATTCCGGAGGCGGTGATGCAGACGATAGTGGGGGGACGAGCATCGCCGATCGACGACGCGTGGCCTCCTTGGCACGCCTTCTCGCCGCAAGGGCGGCTTCGGCTTCCTCCAGCTTCTTCTGGGCGGAGGCGGCCGCCTTGTCGGCCTCCGCCTTTTCCAGGCGTTCGGCCTCCTCCTCCTCGCGCTTCTCCCGCGCATTTCGCTCCGTCGCCTCTCGGAGGTCGGCGGCGGTGTCGGCCCGCCGAGTATTGGCGGACGTCTCTGCCGACCCCATGACAGAGGGGACGGCGACTCTCTCAAGGGAAAGAGGGGCCTTGAAGAAGAATGGAGGGAGTGTAAAGAAGACTCGGACAAGATTCAACGAAGGAAAAAAAAGAGCATAAAGACTCACGCAGAGACTAGCGGCGGCCTTCTCACTTCCCTTCGGAAGCGGTTGGCCTTCGCGGCCGCCTCCTCTCGTCTGGTCGCGGCGGCCGCCCCCTTGAACTTCTTCAATTTGCCGCTGGGCGCACTCGGCCTGGCGTGACGCTTCTTCGCGCCGCCTTGGCCGGCCAGGCCGGTGGAGGAGCCGGCGCCCGGCGGTCCGATCCTCAGCTGGTGGCGTGGAGCGACTTCGCCTTCGGCGTCATCGTCAGGCCAGTCGGCGAAGGTGGCCGAGGGCCTGAAGTCGCCTTCTGCTCCTCCTCCCCCGCCTTCGGCGTCGGCTTCCATCGCCGCCGCCCCCAAGTCGGGGTCGTCGACGTCGCTCTCCGCGTGGTTGGGGACATACTCGCGGGGCTGTCTCGTGGCACCGGCGGCAGGCTGCATAAGAGGATTCTAGCCTAGAAGAAACCGACAAGAGTCAGAAGCCAGAGTCTGCTGCAAAGAAAACAGAGCGATAACGGGACGCAACTTACCACCGGTGGAGGGTTGTCGCGCGAATACGGCTCCTTGCCGAACTGCCAGTCCTCCTCGTACTTGCAGTGCGCGATGTAATTCACCATGTTTGCCACCTCCTTGCGGAGCATCTCCTTGGTGCTCATCCGCCTTGGGTCTCGGAGGCCGCTCATCTGACAAATCAGGTGAGGCCGGCCTTGGAGCGGGAGAACTCGGCACGCCACGAAGGCGGCCAGCAAGTCGGCCCCGACCAGTCCCTCCGACTGCGTCAAGACTCGGAGTCGCGCTTCGGCGGCGGCTCCAGCGGGAGTCAGCGTCTTGACTCGGTGGGACCAGCTGGGGAGCCTCCCAGTCAGGGGAGCGGTGTTGTAAGGCGGCAAGTTGACCCAGTCACCGTCGGAGGCGAGGTTCTTCACGTAGAAGTACGAGCGCTGCCACATCTTCACCAACTTGATCAGCGTGATGGGAGGAAAGGGGTTGTCGGCCGTCGAGCGCCGCATCGCGATGAAGGCGCCGCACTGAGCCGGCACGCCGGCGATGTGCGTGCCGAGCTTAGAAGAGAAGAATTCTCCCCACAGCTCGATGGTGGGGAGAATGCCGAGGAAACCTTCGCACAGAGTGGAGAAGGCGGAGAGCAACACCACCGTGTTCGGAGTGAGGTGGTGCGGCTGAAGACTGTGGAACTCCAAGAATGAGCGGAAGAAGCCGTTCGCCGGCAGCCCCAAGCCGCGCATAAGGTGTGAGCGGAAGATGACCCGCTCGCCCTCTTCCAGCGCCGGCCGGATTTCCCCCTCCGGCGCGGCGCGGGCGCGCACAAGGTCCACGCTGGGGAGACGGCATGTCTGGCGGAGGAACTCGATGTGTTCTTCTTCTACCTCCGAGCCATCCCATACGCCGGAGCGCACGGCGGGGGCCGCGGTGGAGGAAGAGCTCATCGCCGCGGTATGGTGTGCTCTTGCTCAACGGCGATAGCAGGAGGGAGAGAAGGCAAGATGAGGCGGGGGAGTGGGGAAGAAGGGCGCGCGTGCTGTGCCGCTCCGCTTCCCCCCGCCTACTTATAGCCCAGCGGGTTGAGAAGCCGAGGGGGCGGGCGTGGGATTAACTGCGCACGATGCCCCACGCCGCCCCACAATTTACCCCATGAAGTTACTGCGCGCAATAACGACATGGGAAAACCAACCGCCCATGGCCGCAACGGATCCGTTTGTATGCCGAGGCGCGGTAGTGGCGGGCCCCGCCTGACGGCCCGTCCCGTCACGCGCGTGGGCAGGCAGACTGTTCTTCCCACGTGGCGTCATGCGATAGGGCCGCCCTGATGGCTGCGGAGAAGCGTATCAGGCACGCCGCCTGGTTTCCCGCCGCGACTTTCAAGCTTCGGCTCTCCACTAAACCTCCGACTTTCGACAGTCGGCCCAAGGGGAGCCGGCGCCCGAGTTCCAGAGTCTGCTCCTTGAAGGTTGAAACTGTTGAAGCCCCACAAAGCAGCGTCCGCAGGGCTTCACCAGCTTCGGGGACTACTGTCGGAGTAATGGGCCTCGGGTAGGCTAACCCGAGCCCCAGGACGTTTCAAGACATCGGGGCAGGCCGCGCCCCTCAGGCCGAGTCCCAGGAGCGACTCCAAAATATGCCGAGTCTCAGACGGCGACTCCAACATAAGCCGACTCCGAGCTGGCGACCTCCAGAGAGGCCGACTATGGAGAGTTGGCCTAAGACTCCTCCCTCATCTCGAAGTACGATGCGGGGTATGGTCACGGCATGGCCGTTTCCCCCCTGCTTACGAAGGGCCGGCATGGCTACAGTGAGCCGTATCGCTGGAAGATCTCCAGCGAGATGCGGCACTGTTGCCATGCCTGCCCTGACCTCAGCCATAGTGCGTAGTACACTTTGCCCACGACGCCAGCCTGTACGACCCGAAGGCGGCGGGGCCGCCTGTCAGTGGGTGGGCCGAAGGCGGCCTGGGAAACCCGAAGACGGACCTATGGGAGTCGGCCTCCCTGGTGTCGGCCGACTCCTCCCCAGGGCCCCACGAGCCATTAGCTAGATAAGATGGGGAATGGCGACAGTGACCGCCCGATAGACGGCGGCACTATTGCCGCGACCCGATGACCGAGCCTGCGTCATCAGGAGTGCCGCTACAGTATCAAGCCTGTCCGCGGGACCCGCCAGTCGGCGGGCCCCAGAAGCCGGCGGGAAGGACGGCGGCCTGAGAGACAGACGGCTGGGACCCGCGCCCAGCCAGATTACTATTGTACCCCCAGGGGGTAGGCCTATATAAACCCCCCAGGGCACCCATGCAAAGGGTTCGGACCTAGATAGAGATAGACCAGATAGCACAGGGAGGAGAGAGTTAGCCCTGCCCTCTCCAGCCTCCCGAAACAGCTCTAGGAGCACCATTGTAGTCACTTTGCCTTAGTGATCATGCGGAGCCCCCGTAGAGCAGCAGTAGGGGTGTTATCTCCTAGGAGAGCCCTGAAGCTGGGTAAGTTCCACCGGCGTGCATGTCTTCACCTCATCCCGCTTCCAGGCACCGGTGACGTTCTACTCGCTCCCACCATGATAAGCCATCCTTTGGCATATGTCGTACCCAACCCCCGACAGACAACGAGTAAGGTGCCATAGGTTGTTGTCATTCACTCAGCTATGCCGTTGGAGTTGATGGACTCACTTTATCTTCCAAGCCTTCCGTTGTTATCGTTTTAGATGGCCTTAAGCCATATTATTGTAATAAGCTCTCTTCTGAAACATTTGATATAATAAGTGTGTGATTGCAACTCTGTTATAAATCCTCAAGTACTGTGCGTGTCAGCATTACTGATCCAGGGATGACACTGATGCACAGAGACTAGACTGTTTGATGTCTGTTCGCTACAAGATGGTATCAGAGCACACACTGACTGTAGGACACGACCACTAAGATAAACCATAGACCACTCTTCTCTACTAATTTGTGACTCCTCTTCCTTTTGTACTCTATAGGATGGCAAACTCAAGGAACAAGTTTACACAGCCAGATGAAGATACACCTTTTGGACGACACTTGAAGGAAGTCACTAGGTACCTGAACATCGGAATACCAAGTTTCACCGGGACCTACATCGCCACTTTACCAAAAGAGGAGCGTTGGATGATTCAAGTACAAGTTCCAGGAAGGACGTTCATGCCAGTCATTGAGCCCATAGAGTTTTCCTTCGGTGCACTAACCTGGAGTCTAGGAAAGAGCATGGCAGCCCACATCGCCATGGGATGCATTGGAGAAGTTTATCACAAGGATCTTAAGGACACTATCTACCAGATATGTGGGCGCCAAGATGAGTAATGGGAGATGATCAACACCAGGAGGGATAGGTCCATTCCAGCTTCAATGCAGGAGTTAAACCAGCACATTCGCCGCTAGGAGAACCAGATGTGTTCAGGCATGATATATCTAAAGAAGGCAATGATCAAGATTTCGGAACTAGAAGAGGAACTCAAGTCTACACACGACGGATATGAGGAGGAAATGACGATACTAGTGGAGAAGAATGACGACCTGACAAGGAAACTAGGAGTGTTCATGGGAGACCCCACGCCAGGAGGAGATGACAACAAATCCAAGGACTACATCATCATCGACGACACTGACTCAGACCCCGATGATAGCGATGATGACTATGTTGATGAAGCTGGAGTAGATATCATGGAGTCTTCCACCAATCAAACTTTCTAGTCGACCACCATATCAGTAGTAGTATTCCCCCATGTATATAGTATAGTCCAATCACTTTTGTAACGATAGTTAGACCAATTGTATGCCCTTTGTTTGAATTGATTAAAGTGATATGATTGTGTTTGTCTCATGTGCATATGGGTAGTGTTTTCCACCCTAGATCTCATTCTATTCTATTTTCTCACCTTTTCTAAACCTATCAGATGCCTCTGAGACATGACAATGGATTTGCCTTCCCACCGGAGCTCACTCAGTTGATCTAGCAGCAGAATACCTTGATGCAACTTTTAGTTCAGAATCAGAACTAAGGCAACAACAACAACAACAACAACAACAACAACAACAACAACAACAACAACAACAACAACCCACCACCACCACCACCTGTTGATCACTTAGCCCGTTTCCTAAGGCTGAATCCGTTGGTGTTCTCCAGTAGCACCGAGCCAATTGTTGCAGAAGATTGGCTCCGAAAGATTGGAAGGGAGCTGACCACTGCAGGATGCACAGATGTGAAGAGAGTGTGTTTTGCCGCACATCAGCTTGATGGACCCGCAACATCATGGTGGGAGAATTTCACAGCCACTTACCCCATTGACACCGTTACATGGGATCAGTTTCAGCAGGCTTTCCGCACTGCCCATGTTGCAGCAGGAGCTATGGCCATGAAGAAGCGCGAGTTTCGCCACTTGCACCAAGGAGGATGCACAGTGGGCCAGTATGCGGATGATTTTAGTAAGTTAGCACGTTATGCCCCGGACAACATTGCTACAGATGCTGCTAAGCAGGAGAAGTTTCTGGAAGGACTGAATGATGAGCTGAGCATGAAGTTGATGGTGGCAACTTTCAACAACTACCAGGAGTTGGTAGATAGAGCTCTCATGATTGAAGGGAAGCAACAACAGATAGACAGCCGCAAGAGGAAGTATGGACAAGGGAAGTACAATTCTGGAGCTCAGTAGAGACCCCATTTTACCCCGAACTCGGGAGGACAAGTTCACCATAACCATGGAGGCCATAATTCCAATGCAGGGATTCCGCATAACCATAGTGGCCCCAAGAATGGGAATGGAAATGGAGGAAGCAACGTTCAGAACCATTCCAACCCAGCAATGCCCGCCAAGAAGGATCTAAGACACATTACTTGTTTCAAGTGCGGGAAGAATGGACATTACACCACAGAGTGTTCTGAAGCAAAGAATGGAAATGGAAATGGAAGCTCTGGGAAGAAGCCCAACCCTTTCAATGGGGGATAGGTGAACCACGTTAGCATGGAGGAGGTGGAAGCGCAGCCAAATGCAGTTATAGGTAAGTTTTTGGTTAAGTCCTTTACTGCAATCGTTCTTTTTTATACTGGTGCATCGCATTCATACATATCAAGGGGATTTGTGGATAAGTATAAGCTGTCAACCCAAGCCCTTAGGTCACCCATGTTAGTAACCTCACCAGGAGCAGAGTATATGGCCAGCCTCTGGTGTGATCGGTTACCCTTAAGGATTAGTAACTATGTGTTCCCCTCAGACCTAATAATATTGGAGTCACAAGGCCTGGATGTAATATTAGGCACGGATTGGTTATCGAAGTATGGAGGGAACATTGACTGCGCCAGTAAGTCAATTATGCTCACCACCCCTGAAGGAAGAAGGATTAAGTATGTATCCCAGCATGTGCCGAAGAGGACTCAAGTGAATTCCTTATCAGGAGCTGTACAGGAGGAAGTACCAGTGGTGAAGGATTTCCCTGATGTATTTCCAGAGGAGTTGCCAGGCATGCCACCGGATAGAGACAATGAGTTTTTGATTGAGCTTTTGCCAGGCACCTAGCCAATATCAAAGAGACCGTATCGGATGCCCGCACAAGATTTGGAGGAGATTAAGAAGAAGATTAAGGAGTTACTAGATAAAGGTTTCATTCTACCAAGTTCATCACCTTGGGGATGTCCTATACTTTTAGTGGAGAAGAAGGATGGATCGTTGAGGATGGTTGTTGATTATCATGCGTTGAATGAAGTGACGATCAAGAATAAATAGCCACTACCAATGATCAATGATTTTTTTGACCAGTTGCAAGGAGCTAAATTGTTTTCCAAGATCAATTTTGATTAGGATACCATCAGCTGAAGATTTGAGAGCAGGATATACCTAAGACAACTTTTACCACAAGATACGGGCTATGTGAGTATACTGTTATGTCATTTGGTCTGACTAACGCGCCTCCCTATTTCATGAACATGATGAACAAAGTGTTTATGGAGTTTTTGGATAAGTTCGTCGTGGTGTTCATTGATGATATATTGATCTACTCAAAAAATGAAGAAGAACATAAGGAGCATTTGCGTTTGGTTCTCGAGAAGCTCAGGGAACATCAGTTGTATGCCAAGTTCAGCAAGTGTGAGTTTTGGTTGAAGGAAGTTGGATTTCTTGGACATGTTATATCCGGAGAAGGAATAGCAGTAGACCCCACCAAAGTTGTTTCTGTGACCAAATGGGTAGCACCCACATCAGTTGGAGATATCAGGAGTTTTCCTTGACTCGCGGGATATTACCGGAGGTTCATAGAGAATTTCTCCAAGATTGCAAAGCCCATGAAAGAGTTGTTGAAGAAGGACACCAAGTTCAAATGGACTGAGGAGTGTGAAGCCAGTTTTCAGGAGTTGAAGAAGCGTTTGGTTACAGCCCTAGTGTTGATTCTTCCAGACCAACGAAAGGATTATCAAGTGCATTGCGACGCTTCACGCCGAGGACTTGGAGTAGTACTTATGCATGAGGGAAGAGTTGTTTCATATGCCTCACGATAGCTTGAACCTCATGAGCTAAATTATGCTACTCACGACTTGGAGTTAGCAGCAGTAGTGCAAGCATTGAAGAATGGAGACATTTTCTCATCGGAAACTACTGTGAGGTATACAAGGATCACAAGAGTTTGAAATATATCTTCACACAGAAGGAGTTGAATCTCAGGCAAAGGAGATGGTTGGAGCTCATTAAGGATTATGATATGAAGTTGCATTATCATCCCGGAAAGGCTAATGTAGTAGCTGATGCGTTGAGTCGCAAGAGTTATGTCAATACACTCATAACCAGAGATTTACCCAAGGAGTTAGCAGAGGATCTTCATGAGCTATGTTTGGAAATAGTTCCGAGAGGTTATGTAGCAGCATTGGAAATTCACTCCACTTTGATGGATAAGATCAGAGAAGCCCAGAAGACTGACAAGGAGATTGCTGAAATAAAGGAAAGGATGAGAAAAGGAAAGGCCCAAGGATTTCATGAGGATGAGCACGATGCCTTATGGTTTGAGGATCGCGTATATGTCCTAATGACCCCGAGATCAGGAAGTTGATTCTGCAGGAGGCCCATGATTCACCATATTTGAATCACCCCGGAAATACTAAGATGTATTTGGATTTGAAGGAAAGTTTCTGGTGGGCTGGAATGAAGAAGGATATTGCGGAGTATGTGATGTATGTCAGAGAGTGAAGGCAGAGCATCAGAAGCCAGCAGGTTTGTTATAGCCATTGCCGATACCCGAATGGAAGTGGGACAAGCTAAGCATGGATTTTATCATGGGATTGCCCAAGACTCATTCAGGCTATGAATCAATATGGGTTGTAGTCGATCGATTGAAGAAGGTAGCTCATTTCATCCCAGTGAAGACCACTTATACGAGTGCGAAGTTGGCAAAGATATACATAACCAGGATCGTATGTCTGCATGGAGTTCCGAGGACCATTGTATCATATAGAGGAACCCAGTTTACCTTAGAGTTCTGGAATTAGTTGCATAAGACTTTGGGTACCAGGCTAGAGTTCAGTACAGCCTTTCATCCACAGATAGATGGACAGACTGAGAGAGTCAATCCGATTCTAGAGGACATGTTGAGAGCTTGTGCGCTAGATTATGGATCTAGTTGGGATGACAATTTGCTGTATGCGGAGTTTTCTTACAACAACAACTATCAAGCCAGTTTGAAGATGGCCCCTTTCGAAGCCTTATACGGAAGGAGGTGCAGCATGCCGTTATTGTGGGATGAAGTTGGAGATCGTTAGTTGTTTGGACCAAATTTGATTAAGGAGTCTGAAGAGAAGGTTAAACTGATTCACGATAGACTCAAGGTAGCCCAGTCTAGGCAGAAGAGCTATGTGGATTCTAAACGCAAAGAGAAAGGTTACGAAGTCGGAGATAGAGTATATCTTCGTGTGTCCCCACTTCGAGGAGTTAAGCATTTTGGAGTTAAGGAAAAGTTAGCACCACGTTTTGTGGGACCATACAAAGTATTGGAGCGTATGGGAGAAGTTGCTTACAAGTTGGAATTGCCTGAAGGATTGTCAGGATTTCATGATGTGTTTCACATTTCCTAGTTGAAGATGTGCCACGCAGAGATGGCCGATATTCCTCTGAGAGACACGGTGCCACTGGAAGAGATTCAGTTGGATAGCGATTTGACTTGTGAGGAGAAACCAGTGAAAATTCTCGAGTTTGCCAGCTGAGTAACACGCAACCGAGTTATCAAGTTTTGCAAAGTTCAGTGGAGCCACAATACCAAGGAGGAAGCCACCTGGGAACAAGAGGAATACCTATAGAAGGACCACCCACACCTATTCTCCTGCCAACCCGAATCTCGAGGGCGAGATTCATCTTAAGGGGGGGTAGATTTGTAACATCCCAAAATTTCAAATTTGGAATGTTATACATAGATCATCATTGCATATCATATTTTATTGAATTTTGGTTGATCCTAGAAATTCTAAGCAACTCAAGGACCCACGGAGAGAGTTGGGGATTTCCTTATTTTCATATTTGACTTTTCTCAAATTTCGAAAACAGGATCATTTGGTTTTAATCATTTTTCTCTTCGGATATTTATATTATGAAAATAAAAGAGAGGGGATAAAATGACTTCTCCAAAATAAAGAAATATTGGAGGAAAATATTAAAATCAAATAAAAAGTTTATTTGGAGTTTTATTGCTATTTTATTTGAATTAGGAAAAAATGCGTTTTCAAAATTGCATTAGAGGCCCAAATAAATGTTCACTTTGTCCGAAATATTGTTAGAGGACTGTAATAATTTATTTCAGGATTTTTGGACTCTGTTTAGTATTTCTTTTATTAGTTTTTCTGCATCAGGAATTATTTTAAAAAAAGTGAACCGACCTAACCGGGCCGTGTCCAACCTGGACATAGCCCGGTCGGCCCTTTTAAAGGCTGAGGCCCGCGACCCCGCAGCCACCCGCCAGCCCCACTGGCCAAACCCTAGCGCCGCCATCGCTAGCGCCGTTGTCCCGCCCGACGCCACTCCTCCCGCCGCCGCATCGCCGCCACCCCGTCACCCGCCGCCGCCGACCCCGCCCGCCGCCGACGGAGTCCCCGCCTTAGGAGCCACCGCCCGCCGCCGTCGACCCCATCGCCTTGGTAGCCGATGGAGTCCCCGCCTTAGGAGCCACCGCCCGCCGCCGTCGACCCCGTCGCCTTGGTAGCCGCCGCCGCCGCCGGTTTTCCCGGAAAAACTGATCGTTTTTTAGGAAACCCAAGATCTGTTTTTTTCCAGAGCGGTTTAGTTTTTTTTGGTTTAGTTAATTAGCGGACGTTCGTCCGTACGTTCGTTTTAACGAATGTTGTTCATCTGTTTAGTGCAGACAGCGAGCGTTCTCGTTAGCCTGTTCGTCTGTTTTTCTTTTTCCAGGGTTTTTCTGCGATTATTTTTTATCGCGATTTCTGCCCTAATCTTCGTTTTAGTTTATCTTTTCGCTCGTTTATCGGATGAGGTGAAACAAGTGGCTAGATCTTCATCACAAAGCCCTATTTCTGTTTAACCAACTTGATCAAGATTTTGGTACTGTAAAATTTGACTTTAGTCCAACTTAGTAAACGAGTCTTGTTTCTTTCATAGTTTGAGTTTCGTTTCTCCGTTCGATTTGATTCCTTTTGCAAACCTGAGTTCTTTAGTTGAACTTTCTGGTTAGATCTTCTTTTATTTGAGATTTACCCGTACTTTTAGTTGAGTGCTTATGTATGTTATTGTTTGTTTGCGATATAATTCCCAAAGTGTGAAGCGTGCTACTACGAGTCCCTAGGTTTTGCAGATCATCAGCAAGGCAAGTAACACTTTGATCATACCCCTTTATTACCCAGTTTTTATGCATTAGTTTCAACCCTCAAACTTTGCATGATTAGGATCTGATTAACATGTGGGTTTGGGAAGTAGTTGATGAGGTAGAACCTATTGCCTGTTTTCAAACCTTTGGGAGTTACTTCTACGTTATGCTTTGGATTGATATGCTATGCTCGTAGACATGGATTGGGTGAGTGTATCCATGACTGATGTGAGTATTTTTAATTAATGGTTAACTTAAGGTGGCTATTTAAATACACATCTGGATGGATTGGTTGCGGGCACCTGGAGAATCAGTGTTGTCCTAGGATATCCCGGAGTACCCGTGTGATCATCCTATGGTCCGCCACCCAGGCTCAAAGGGGTCACAAGATTATTCATGCTAGAAACTTCCGTGTGCAACCACAAGCCATTATGGGCTCTGGCATAGTTGAGTAAGTTGCGTGACCTCTTTCAGTGGTAGGCTAGCAGATGTAGGGGATGTAGGTGGTACTGTCTACCTAGAGTAAAGACTTAATGCTTCTGAAAGACTGTGTCCTGGTCATCCGTTTCTCAAACACCATGTAGTGCGAGATATTCAATGGAGGAGATCGAGTCTTGTGGGGAAAAGTGTGCAAACCTCTGCAGAGTGTACAAACTAATCATGGTTAGCCGTGTCCCCGGTTATGGACATCTTGAGTATCTGGTTCTTTGGATTATCATGTTGATCTCATCACTCTAAATTTAATTTGATTGGGTAATTGATGATGCTTAATTGGGATTGAGTTTGAGGAACCTTCTCAATGTTTAACAACCACCAAGATAGTTAAATAAAATTTATTCCTTTATTGTAGGAAAAAATTGGCTTTATGCAAAACTGTAACCGTAGAGCTTTCCACCAGCTATATATATGCATGTAGTGATAGCATTTATCTGTTCATTACTCTATGTGTTAGTTTGCCAACATATTCCATGTGCTGACCCGTTTCTGGCTGCAGCATATCATGTTGCATACTTTTCAAATGACGAGCAAGGTGCCATAGGTCGTTGTCGTTCACTCAACTATGCCGTTGGAGTTGGACCCACTTTATCTTCCAAGCCTTCCGCTGTTATCGTTTTAGATGGCCTTAAGCCATATTATCGTAAGAAGTTCTCTTTTGAGACATTTGATGTAATAAGTGTGTGATTGCAACTCTGTTATAAATCCTCAAGTACTGTGCGTGTCAGCATTACCAATCCAGGGATGACACTGATGCACAGAGACTAGACTGTTTGAGGTCTGGTCGCTATAGGTTCTTGCATATAAGCTCTTTGCTTATCTTTCTCTTTTTGCTTAAAAGCTTGTTTGGCTCTTTCACTTTTGAGCTCTTTTCTCATGCAAAACTTCACGAACCAAGATATCAAGTGTGTATACAATGACAACTTTGTGACACAAGAGATGATATCAAGATATGCACCACGATGATATGGTATGTATGCTTATGGAGAGTATGATCACTAATGTGCACAAGTCACGTTGCCGGCAATACTCCAAGGCTAGTCTCGATGGGTAAGCAACGCAAAAGTAAGGCTATGGTGGTTATCAATGGAATGTCAAGGTGTAGACAAAGATGTCATCGAGGTTACCATCCGTAGTGATGATGAGTAGTCGACGAAGATGAGCGGTGGTGTTGGTGATGTTGCACCGTACCTATATATCCGAAACACAATAGGACATGGAAAATCACAACTTAAATTCTCGAACGCAAAGTCGAATGGTAGTACGGTGGGGTATGTCGTGAGGTTGGCAGAGTTAAGGTGGTGGTAGTCTAGTGGGTGTGCAGAGGCGTAGGTGGCGGTGGACAACACTACAAAAATGCAGTTTCGGCAGAGGAAGCCGGATGATCCGGGCCAGGAGCCGGATGATCCGGGCGGGTCTGGATGATCCGGGTTAGGATTTGAATGATCCGGGCGGGTCAACTGCGCACGGGATGTACTCGAAAATGGGGAGAAATTCGAAGATTTCGTTGATTTTGGGTGGATTTCGAGGGTGAGATGGTGGGGAAAAGCAAGATCCACGAGTTACACAATGAATCCATAGATGAAAATCAACAAAACATCATCAAAACCAACAAATCACAAAAAAAATTGGGGGCTATTTTTGGTGGGGATTTTCGGATTTAGGACAAAATCAAGCTAGAAAACAAAGGGTAGGGACTCAAAAAACGTGATCAACGTGGCTCCTGGTACCAAGATGATGTAGGTAGAACCCTAGAGGCCGATCTTTCATGTTTGGAGGGAAATCCTACCAAGAACACGAAGAACACGGGGAGGGGAACGAGGGAAACACACGAGAGAACACTCAACCAACAAGAATAAAGTCACACATGCGCTAGATCATCGAGACACAAAGTGATACAAGATCCGAATCCAACAAAGGACGATACATAGGGTAACCGGTTCTTCTCCGAGAGGAGGTCTTGAAGAGGGTCTTCTCCAAAAGGAGGTCCTTAATCCAACGAGGATCTTCTCCGAAGAGGTGTCGGTCCCTCGCGGTGGAGTAGATCCAGGTGGATGAGCAAGGCTCTATCTCAAAGTATGAGCTATCACAATGCTAACCCTAGAAGAGAGTTGGAGGAGTCATATATATAGGCTAAGGGGTCAGAGGGGTACATGGGCCTCAGCCCAACACGCGCACGCAGGCGGGGTCCGGATGAATTGATGATGCGGGCGGTGGCGGCGGTGGCCCGGAAGTCCGGATGGGGGTCCGGATGTCCGGCAGTTGTCCGGATGATCCGGGTGCTCGCCCGGATGATCCGGCTTGACGGTCCAGCTTCAGGTGTCTTGGCGCAAATTAGCCGGATCGTCTGGACCTGGGTCCGGATCGTTCGGGCTCTTTCCGTATCGTCCGGGCCCTCGTTCGGATCGTCCGGCCAGCCTGGGACTTGGCGGTTTTCCTCTCCGTCTTCACGCATGCCCTCCGCTTCCGATTCTCCTTGCTTCCTAGCTTCTCCATGGCTAACTCCTTGGTACCTGAGTATGAAAAGTGTCTCCGTTTGAGGAAGTAGCCATGTCTCATGTGATTCGAAAGGGAGTTGTAAGAGGAGAGATGTCACCTCGGTTTCGAGAGCTCTTTGCACGTGCTCTTGTCATTGATGCAAGTGGTGTTGTAGGAGATGTAGATGCGTCCATGGGGATAATTGTGGGATGCTCCGCATCACCTTCCTAGGCCTCGCCGTCGTCCACCGCCTTGATGCTCTTGGCACCTCGTGCTCAACAAGGTCAACAAATGACAGCCATCGGAAGTGGACTTTAGTGTGTGAGGCTGACAGCTGGACCCACCAGCTACATCTTTGAACACAAGGAAGTGCCTCCTTATTACTCACAAAATAAAAATGATTCCTCCCCCTGAAAGTCGAGACCCACCAGCTATATCTTCGCACGCAATAATGAACCGTGGCCAAGCAAGTAGCAACACATGTAGTAGTAGTAGAGCCCCCGACATAGCAGTTCAGGCAATCCCTCACTACTGCAGGATGCTTCAAACATGACACTATGATCAGAGACCCTTCGACAAATTTGTGTGCGATGCCATAATCGCAAATGGTGATGTAAAAACCCATCAAAAAAGTTGCAAAATGTTTGTGATGATGGCTGAATCAAACACAGTTCAGATTTTAGTTGCGTGTGTGATGAAGGGCATACGGTTCAGTTCAATTAACTGTTTGGGATGAGGAGGAATAAAAGAAACGGGCAGCCAGATGAAGGCGTGTGCGATATATAGCATACTGTTCACTTGGATGAATTGTGTGTGATTCTGCAACACAATGGAAACGGTTCAACTGAACAAGATGTGTGTGATACGCGACAAACAGGTCCTTAATCAGAAATGTGTGTGAAGACCAATAATAACACAGACGATTGCTGCTAATAAGCCATTTGATTTGCTCTGCCTACAGTAGAATAACATGTATATATATATATATATATATATAGCTGAAATAAACATCCAGTTACATAAGTGACTATACAAATCATTCGCACACACCTCAATAAACAATTGCATGCATTCTAAAGTAGGAGGAACGATCGTCTAATCATCTACTTCTTGTGATGCTCCCACCACTGCTATGTGGCTCGATCCCTCGTGTGTGTCAGGAAGAAGACAATTCCTCCTGTCAACGATCCGCCTGTACATCTCATAGCTTGTATACGCGTCCATGGCCGCATACTTGACATGTTTTTCATCCAGTCCCTCATGCCACACACTGTGCCAGGTGTTCCTGTCCTTATTGCTCTCATTCTTCATCTTCATATAGTAGGGGTCGATGATGGCCGAGGCGAGGTCAACCAGGGAGTTCAGTCTGTTTTTGTCGCTGCCCCAGACCTTGTATTTGCTCTGGATGTTGACAAGATTCGGGTATTTCAAGCCCGAAACCTTGAGCGCTTTTAGATCGTTGGTGGTGTCCACCGAAGCCAAACTATAGTCAGAGATGTCGATAAACCTGGAGAAACGCTCGTGAGGCATTGTGGCCATGTGGTAGTGGTAGACGAGGACGTCATGTCACACACACAACTGGGCAACGACAACCTTCTGATCGTGCCCAGCATGATCCATGGTGTACTCAAGGTCGAAGCCGACCACTTGGTACTTGTCCTTGGCAAGGAACTGCTCCATAGTTTGGATGGAGCTCTCCACCGAGACCAGATCGTTCATGTACACCACCGAGAGAGCATTCCCCTTCATGTGGGTGTCCATGACGTGTTGCATGGTGAAATGCCTGCCATTGTCGTCGTCGGCCGCTGGGAGCGCCATTGGAGCCACGGGGAGCGCCATTGGAACCGCTGGGTGTCCTCTTTGTATGTGTCCTCGTGGGTGTGCTTATTGTGTCGTGTGGGACGAGAGATGAAGGTAAATGGCTGCAGGAATAAAAGGGGGCTAGGCGACGTGGATTCTCGGCGCGTCTGCATGGCAGTTTTTGCCGCAAGTAACTGCATCATCACGCCACGCCCGGTGCAACCACATGCACACGAACGTGCTGATTGTGCGGCGGCCCCAAACACTGGCAGCGCGCGTGGAGGGATGAGGGCAGAGCACCTGAAGGGTCGCGAGAGCAAAGTGCGCACGACGGGACGCGAGCAGAGCGCGCCACGACCGCCAGAACCGCAAGCAACCACACGCATAGAGTAGTTGAACACGCAAGAAATGGTCACCCACAAGCCGGCCGACAGTTGCTTTGCTGCGTAGAGAGCGGCCGTGTGCTACCACGTCCATCTAGTCTATAGTCCCCTTTATATTCTGTCCCATGCTTTGCCCTCAAATTTAACCAACAAAATGTTAATGCATGTTATAAAAATTATATAAATGGAAACTATGTTCAAATACGAATCCAACTATATAATATTTGGCGACATGCATTCATATTTTATTAGTTAAATCACACTTATAAACCCGGACGGGGCATAGTAGGTAATTAAATCGAAAATGTTTTTTTATTAACTATATGTGTACATGGCCTTTCGTCCTCCTCTCGCATGTCTTGTCACCCAGCGGCCATAGACGGCTTAAAGCGCAAGCTTGCGCAATGCACAGGGGTGTTCTTTTGGTCAAACGGTGGCACCAATGAATCGTCGGTGAGCCCGTTCCCGCGCAACCTCGCAGGTTCCTGCACAAGCTTCCCGCCCGACTCGGTGAAATCCCCGAAAATCCCAATGCTTACCGGCCTGCTATAAAAACCCTCACGACCAGAGAGTCCTGCGTCGCATTTTCCCCTCCCTCCCTGTAGCTTATCTCGTCTGCTTCTCCCACAATCGCCAATGGCACCGGTCCATCATCGTCACTCAGCCACTCCACCATCATCAAAGGACAGCTCCAGCTGGGAGGCTACACCGCGGCGGCGGCGCAGTCCCTGGTGTAGTGTAGTGCACGTGGCATCCCTATTGGGTGTGTGCGGAACACCCACCACACGCTCTGCCGTCGCTGCCCGTCGGCAATTGTTGTCGGCCGTCGTTGCCGCCACACCACCGTCGAAAGCCAGGGACATCGTCCACTCCGCTGCCATGGCCCGAAGGCAGGAGGTGGCCGTCATATCCGCCACCCCACTGCCGGCCACTGTGGCCATCACCCGCTCCGCCACCGTGGCCCGAAGGCGGGAGGTGGTGGTCGTGGCCACCATCCCATCATCGACCGTCGTGTCCGCCAGCCCACCATCAACCGCCGGGGTCATCACTCGCTCTGCCACCACTATCCAAAGGTGGGAGGCGGAGGTGGATGCCCACATGTGCGTCGGTGATCTTGCGTGCTACACCGAGTTCCTGTGGAAGAAGGAGGAGCGCCTCGTCGAGCACGCAAAGAGCCTTACTACCACTGTGGCCGCGGCACACGCCGCCTCAGAGGCGAGGAATCAGGAGACCTACAAGGAGAACCACCGCTTTGAGAGGGGTCATCTAGAGCAGTAGAGGGCGTTCGAGGTGAGCGTCACTGAAGCTGCAAAAGCGGCAGACACCGTATTGCGGTTGCCCAGCTCGTCGGTAGGCTCCTCCTCCTCCACCTCTTATTGAGCGTGCTCGGTAGAGGAGAGGCAGCCGGAAGTAGTACAAAGCCCCTCCGCAGTAGTAGTAGTAGTATTTAGGGGCTATTTTGTTCAGTTCATCTAACTATAGATGTGGTGGAACTGTACAACATACTTAAAATTTGCTAGTATATATAGTTGAACTAGCTATTTCAGTACGTGGTTGGCCACAATTGGGGAAAAGTTTGGTTGGTTCAGCTGTCGAGTTGAACTGTTTGTATAAATTAAGAACGACTGCTTAATCTATGAATGAAATCTATGCTTAATCACTGAATATTAGATGCAAAAATTAGATACTGCTAGTGATTTTTAGCTTCATATTTTGACAAATCGTAGTGTTACAAGGTTGACAAATGGCAATGTTAATATATCAACAAAACGTCAATCTTTCCAGTTTGACAAATGGTAACATACCCAATATGATAGATAAAAATCGCACCAAATTGTTTGTAAGTGGTTGCACACGGGTCATCCAAAAGAACCATTTGCATTGAAGAGATGCACAAATCCTGCTCTCACTTTGCATCATGTCGTCCCGGGGTCGACAGGCGGGGGGCGAGAGGATGGCAGCTAGCGGCGCTGAGAGGTAGTGTTCGATGGTGGCATTCCATGCCGTTGAGGGGGGCACGCGCATGGAGAGGAAGCCGGGAGGCCATGGAGCGTGCGCATGCTTCCCGGTGAGCATGCGCAGCATACAACTCGCATGCTTCCCGGTGAGCCTGCACATTGGAGGACAACTTGCACGCCTCTCGGTCAGCCTGCGCACCGGACTGCGCTCGCACGACTCCTATTCAGTCAAGATCAAGTAGCTATCCGCACAGCACCTCCTACAACCATTAAAACCAAGACACATGGCGTCACGTGAATGGTTAACAGAATGCACATGGTTCGAATTATACAGACATTTGAGATATTAAAGTGGCACCTATTTTTTCAAAATGCCTTTGTTGGCTGCCATTATTTGAGTGTGCCTTCTCTCAGAATGGACACGAAAAATACCACAGCATGTCGGGTGCCGCTCCATGATAGCATGCCAAGTTCCATGAATTTCAGACAAGTTCTGGATTTACTAGAATTTAAAAACCAGGCATCTCAATGTTTTCCCGGCAATCAACGGTGCCCTGGTGTTTGAAATTCATTCCCATTTCTTGCATGGGACCTAAGCATGCACCGAAGGACATAGATTTGATTTCTCAACCAATTTATATGCACTGGAGCATGTGCATGTAGTTTAAATTTGAATTATGCACATAAATGCATTGAAAACTCAGTTAATGCATAAAAATGTCCAAACGAACCCCGAAAAATCACAAGAATTGACACAACACTCCTGTTGTTTTATGTTGACACGAGAAATTTTTTGGAAGCAATAAGAGGCAATGGATATCATTTCGTCCCCAAAGGTGGGACGTTCCCTACCGAAACCATCATGCTTGTTGTGAGAAGCTCTGATTTGTGAGAAGCATATACCCAAACCTACCCCAAATGGGACAAAAAATTTACCACGGCATGTTGATGCCGCTCCATGATAGCATGCCAAGTTCCATGAATTTCAGATGAGTTTTGGATTTACTAGAATTTCAAAACTAGGCATCTCAATGTTTTGCCCGCAATCAATGGTGCCTTGTTGTTTGAAATTCATTCCCATTTCTTGCATGGGACCTAAGCATGCACCCAAGGACACAGATTTGATTTCTCAACCAATTTATATACACTTGAGCATGTGCATGTAGTTCAAATTTGAGTTATGCACATAAATGCATTGAAAACTCAGTTAATGCATAAAAATGTCCAAACGAACCCCGAAAAATCACAAAAATTGACACAACACTCATGTTGTTCTATGTTGACACGAGAAATTTTTTGGAAGCAATAAGAGGCAATGGATATCGTCTCATCCCCAAAGGTGGGACGTTCCATACCGAAACCATCATGCTTGTTGTGAGAAGCTCTGGTTTGTCAGAAGCATATACCCAAACCTGCCCCAAATGAGACAAAAAACTTACCACATCATGTTGATGCCACTACATGATAGCATGCCAAATTTCATGAATTTCAGACGAGTTTTGGATTTACTAGAATTTAAAAAACAAGCATCTCAATGTTTTGCTGGCAATCAACGGTGCCCTGGTGTTTGAAATTCATTCCCATTTCTTGCATGGGATGTAAGCATGCACCCAAGGACACAAATTTGATTTTTCAGCCATTTTGTATGCACTAGAGCATGTGCATGTAGTTCAAATTTGAATTATGCACATAAATGCATTCAAAACTCAGTTAATGCATAAAAATGTCCAAAAGAACCCCAAAAAATCACAAAAATTGACACAACACTCGTGTTGTTCTATGTTGACACGAGAAAAAAATTGGAAGCAATAAGAGGCAATGGATATCGTTTCATCCCCAAAGGTGGTACGTTCCCTACCGAAACCGTCATGCTTGTTGTCAGAAGCTCTGGTTTGTGATAAGCATATACTCAAACCTGCCCCAAATGGGATAAAAAATTACCATGGCATGTTTTTGCCACTCCATGATAGCATGCCAAATTTCATGAATTTCAGACGAGTTTTGGATTTACTATAATTTAAAAACCAGGTATCTCAATGTTTGTGGCCGAGTGACGATGGCAGGGTGTTTGACATTCATTCCCATTTCTTGCATGGGACCTAAGCAGGCAACCAAGGACACATATTTGAATTTTCAACTAATTTATATGCATTAGAGCATGTGCCTGTAGTTCAAATTTGAATAATACATAGAAAACTCAGTAAATGTATAAAAATGTCCAAGCGAACCCCAAAAAATCCCAAAAATTGACACAACACTCCTGTTGTTCTATGTTGACACTAGGAAAAAGTTTGAAATTGAGAAGAGTCAATGAATATCGTTTCGTCCAGAAAGGTGAATTGTTCCCTACCGAAACCATCACACTTGTTGTGAGAAGCTCTGGTTTATGAGAAGCTTATACCCAAACCTGCCCCAAATGGGACAATTTTTTTACCATGACATGTTGATGCCGCTCCATGATAGCATGCCAAATTTCATGAATTTCTGACGAATTTTGGATTTACTAGAATTACAAAATCAGGTACGTCGACGTTTGCCGGAGATCCACGATGTTGTGGTCTTCGAATTTCACCCCATTTCTTGCATGGGAGATAAGCATAAACCCATGGACACTGATGTCTACTATGCAACCTTATTCTTGTATACGTTGTTGGGCCTCCAAGTGTAGAGGTTTGTAGGACAACATCAAATTTCCCTCAAGTGGATGACCTAAGGTTTATCAATCCGTGGGAGGCGTAGGATGAAGATGGTCTCTGTCAAACAACCCTGCAACCAAATACAATGGTAAATTGTATAGGTGCACTAGTTCGGCGAAGAGATGGTGATAAGTGCAATATGGATGGTAGATATAGGTTTTTGTAATTTGAAAATATAAAAACAGCAAGGTAACTAATGATAAAAGTGAGCACAAACGGTATTGCAATGCTTCGAAACAAGGCCTAGGGTTCATACTTTAACTAGTGCAAGTTCTCCCAACAATAATAGCATAATTAGATCATATAACAATCCCTCAACATGCAACAAAGAGTCACTCCAAAGTCACTAATAGCAGAGAACAAACGAAGAGATTATTGTAGGGTACGAAACCACCTCAAAGTTATTCTTTCCGATCAATCCATTGGGCTATTCCTATAAGTGTCACAAACAGCCCTAGAGTTCATAGTAAAATAACACCTTAAGACACACATCAACCAAAACCCTAATGTCAGCTCAAGTATCCGCGGGTATGATAATACGATATGCATCACACAATCTCAGATTCATCTATTCAACCAACACAAAGAACTTCAAAGAGTGCCCCAAAGTTTCTACCGGAGAGTCAAGTCGAAAACATGTGCCAACCCCTATGCATAGATTCCCAAGGTCACAAAACCCGCAAGTTGATCACCAAAACCCATTGTCACCACGGGTATCCCACGCAAGACACACATCAAGTGTTCTCAAATCCTTAAAGACTCAATCGGATAAGATAACTTCAAAGGGAAAACTGAATCCATTACAAGAAGGTAGAGGGGGAGAAACATCATAAGATCCAACTATAGTAGCAAAGCTCGCGGTACATCAAGATTGTGCCATATCAAGAAAATGAGAGAGAGAGAGAGAGAGAGAGATCAAACACATAGCTACTGGTACATACCCTCAGCCCCGAGGGTGAACTACTCCCTCCTCGTCATGGAGAGCGCCGGGATGATGAAGATGGCCACCGGTGATGGATCGCCCCCTCCAGCAGGGTGGTGGAATAGGGTCCCGATTGGTTTTTTGTGGCTACAAAGGCTTGCGGCGGCGGAACTCCCGGTCTAGGTTTCTTTTTGGGGGTTTCTGTATTTATAGAAATTTTTGGCGTCGGGAACAAGTTAGGGGGGTCTCCGAGTCATCCACGAGGCAGGGGGCGCGCCTAGGGTGGTAGGGCGCTCCCTCCACCCTCGAGGATGGCTCAGGACTCTTCTGGCCCAACTCTTTTACTTCGGGGGCTTCTTTTCGTCCATAAAAAATGCGCAATAATTGGCAGGTCAATTGGACTCCGTTTGGTATTCCTTTTGTGTAAAACTCTAAAACATGAAAAAAAGAAACTGGCACTGGGCTCTTGGTTAACAGGTTAGTCCCAAAAATCATATAAGATAGCATATAAATGCACATAAAACATGCAAGATGGATAATATAATAGCATGGAATAATCAAAAATTATAGATACGTTGGAGACGTATGAAGCATCCCCAAGCTTAATTCTTGCTCGTCCTCGAGTAGGTAAATGATAAAAAAAGAATTTTTGATGTGGAATGCTACCTAACATATTTATAAATGTAATCTTCTCTATTGTGGCAAGAATATTCAGATCCATAAGATTCAAAGAAAAAGTTTAATATTGGCATAAAAACAATAATACTTCAAGCATACTAACAAAGCAATTATGTCTTCTGAAAATAACATGGCCAAAGAAAGCTATCCCTACAAAACCTTATAGTGTGGCTACGCTCTATCTTCATCACACAAAAAATTTAAATCATGCACAACCCCGGTTTCAGCCAAGCAATTGTTTCATACTTTAGTATTCTTAATCTTTTTCAACTTTCATGCAATACATGAGCGTGAGCCATGGACATAGCACTATAGGTGGAATAGAATATGGTCGTTGTGGAGAAGACAAAAAGGAGGAAGATAGTCTCACATTAGCTAGGCGTATCAACGGGCTATGGAGATGCCCATCAACAGATAACAATGTGAGTGAGTAGGGATTGCCATGCAACGGATGCACTAGAGCTATAAGTGTATGAAAGCTCAAAAGGAAACTAAGTGGATGTGCATCCAACATTCTTGCTCACGAAGGCCTAGGGCACTTTGAGGAAGCCCATCATTGGAATATACAAGCCAAGTTCTATAATGAAAAATTCCCACTAGTATATGAAAGTGACAACATAGGAGACTCTCTATCATGAAGATCGTGGTGCTACTTTGAAGCACAAGTGTGGTAAAAGGATAGTAGCATTGCCCCTTCTCTATTTTTCTCTCATTTTGTTGTGTTTTTTTGGCCTCCTCTCTTTTTTGGCCTCTTTTTTTCGTCCAGAGTCCTGACTTGTGGGGGAATCACAATATCCATCATCCTTTACTCACTGGGACAATGCTCTAAAAATGAAGATCCTCACACTTTTATTTACTTACAACTCAAGAATTACAACTCGATGCTTAGAACAAAATATGACTCTATATGAATGCCTTCGGCGGTGTACCGGGATGTGCAATGAATCAAGAGTGACATGTATGAAAGAATTATGAAAGGTGGCCTTGCCACAAATACGATGTCAACTACATGATCATGCAAAGCAATATGACAATGATGAAGCGTGTCATAATGAACGGAGTGGTGGAAAGTTGCATGGCAATATATCTCGGAATGGCTATGGAATATGCCATAATAGGTAGGTAAGGTGGCTTTTTTGAGGAAGGTATGGTGGGTGTATGGTACCGGCGAAAGTTGCGCGACACAAGAGAGGCTAGCAATGGTGGAAGGGTGAGAGTGCGTATAATCCATGGACTCAACATTAGTCATAAAGAACTCACATACTTATTGCAAAAATCTATTAGTCATCAAAACAAAGTACTACACGCATGCTCCTAGGGGAAGGGTTGTTAGCAGTTAACCATCACGCGATCCCGACCTCCACACAAAGCAAGACAATCAAAAAATAAGTCATGCTCCGACTTCATCACATAACGGTTCACCATACGTGCATACTACGGGAATCACAAACTTTAACACAAGTATCTCTCAAATTCACAACTACTCACTAGCATGACTCTAATATCACCATCCTCATATCTCAAAACAATCATCAAGCATCAAACTTCTCATAGTATTCAACACACTTTATATGAAAGTTTTTATTATACCCATCTTGGATGCCCATCATATTAGGACTAGTTTCATAACCAAAGCAAATTACCATGTTGTTGTAAAAGACTCTCAAAATAATATAAGTGAAGCACTTAGAGTTCACCAATTTCTTCAAAAATAAAACTACCATCGTGCACTAAAAAGATATAAGTGAAGCACTAGAGCAAACGACAACTACTCCAAAAGATATAAGAGAAGATCAATGAGTAGTCGAATAATTATGTAACTATGTGAAGACTCTCTAACATTTAAGAATTTAAGATCTTGGGATATTATTCAAACAGCATGCGAAACAGAAATAAAATAAATTGACGCTCCAAGCAAAACACATATCATGTGCTGAATAAAAATATAGCTCCAAGTAAGGTTACCGATGAACGAAGACGAAAGAAGGGATGCCTTCTGGGGCATCCCCAAGCTTAGGCTCTTGGTTGTCCTTGAATATTACCTTGGGGTGCCTTGGTCATCCCCAAGCTTAGTCTCTTGCCACACCTTATTTCATAGTCCATCGAATCTTTACCAAAAACTTGAAAACTTCACAACACAAAACTCAACAGAAAACTCGCAAGCTCCGTTAGTATAAGAAAATAAAACCACCACTTAGGTACTGTTGTGAACTCATTCTAAATTCATATTGGTGTAATATCTACTGTATTCCAACTTCTCTATGGTTCATACCCTCCTATACTATTCATAGATTCATCAAAATAAGAAAACAACACATAGAAAACAGAATCTGTCAAAAACAGAACAGTCTGTAGTAATCTCTAACTCTAATATACTTATGTCACTCCAAAAATTCTGAAATAAATTCTTGAACGTGAGTAATTTGTCTATTAGTCTTCTGAAAAAAGAATCAACCTATAATTTCTCTCCAGTAAACAATGACAGCTAATCTCGTGAGCGCAAAAGTTTCTGTTTTTTACAGCAAGATCACATTAACTTTCACCCAAGTCTTCCCAAAGGTTCTACTTGGCACTTTATTGAAACAAAAGCTATAAAGCATGATTACTACAGTATCTTAATCATGTGAACACACAAAAATAGTACGGGTAAATATTGGGTTGTCTCCCAACAAGCGCTTTTCTTTAATGTCTTTTTAGCTAGGCATAATGATTTCAATGATGCTCACATAAAAGATAAGAACTGAAACATAACGGGAGCATCATGAAGAATATGACTAGCAAATCTAAGTCTAACCCACTTACTATGCATAGGGATTTTGTGAGCAAACAACTTATGGCAAGAATCAACTAGCATAGGAAAGCAAAACAAGCATAGCTTCAAGATTTTCAACACATAAAGAGGAAACTTGATATTATTGCAATTCCTACAAGCATATGTTCCTCCATCATCATAATTTTAATTAGCATAATGAATGAATTCAACAATATAACCATCACATAAAGCATTATTTTAATGATCCTTAAGCATATAAATTTTATTACTCTCCACATAAGCAAATTTCTTCTCATGAATAGTAGTGGGAGCAAACTCAACAAAATAACTATCATGTGAGGCATAATCCAATTGAAAATTAAAATCATGATGAAAAGTTTCATGGTTATCATTAATCTTTATAGCATACATGCCATCACAATAATCATCAAAGATAGCAACTTTGTTCTCATAATCAATTGGAACCTCTTCCGAAATAGTGGATTCATCACTAAATAAAGTCATGACCTCTCCAAATCCACTTTTATAATTATCACAATATGATTCAACACCCTTGAAAATAATGGGATCATTACTTCCTAAAGTTGACACTCTTCCAAAACCATTTCATCTATATAATCATGATAAATAGGAGGCATGCTATCATCAAAATAAATTTGCTCATCAAAACTTGGGGGACAAAAAATATCATCTTCATCAAACATAGGATCCCCAAGCTTGTGGCTTTGCATATCATTAGCATCATGGATATTCAAGGAATTCATACTCACAACATTGCAATCATGCTCATCATTCAAATATTTAGCGCCAAACATTTTAATGCATTCTTCTTCTAGTACTTGGGCACAATTTTCCTTTCCATCATTTTTACGAAAGACATTAAAAATATGAAGCATATGAGGCACCCTCAATTCCATTTTTTCTGTAGTTTTCTTTTATAAACTAAACTAGTGATAAAACAAGAAACTAAAAGATTCGATTGCAAGATCTAAAGATATACCTTCAAGCACTCACCTCCCCGGTAACGGCGCCATAAAAGAGCTTGATGTCTACTACACAACCTTCTTCTTGTAGACGTTGTTGGGCCTCCAAGTGCAAAGGTTTGTAGGACAGTAGCAAATTTGCCTCAAGTGGATGACCTAAGGTTTATCAATCCGTGGGATGAGTAGGATGAAGATGGTCTCTCTCAATCAATCCTACAACTAAATAACAAAGAGTCTCTTGTGTCCCCAACACACCCAATACAATGGTAAATTGTATAGGTGCACTAGTTCGGTGAAGACATGGTGATACAAGTGCAACATGGATGGTAGATATAGGTTTTTGTAATCTGAAAATATAAAAACAACAAGGTAACTAATGATAAAAGTGAGCACAAATGGTATTTCAATGCTTCGAAACAAGGCCTAGGGTTCATAGTTTCACTAGTGCAAGTTCTCTCAACAATAATAGCATAATTAGATCATATAACAATCCCTCAACATGCAACAACGAGTCACTCCAAAGTCACTAATAGCAAAGAACAAACGAAGAGATTATTGTAGGGTACGAAACCACCTCAAAGTTATTCTTTCCGATCAATCCATTGGGCTATTCTCTAAGTGTCACAAATAGTCCTAGAGTTCATAGCAAAATAACACCTTCAGACACACATCAACCAAAACCCTAATGTCACCTAGATACTCCAATGTCAGCTCAAGTATCCGCGGGTATGATTATACGATATGCATCACACAATCTCAGATTCATCTATTCAACCAACACAAAGAACTTCAAAGAGTGCCCCAAAGTTTCTACCGGAGAGTGAAGACGAAAACGTGTGCCAACCCCTATGCTTAGATTCCCAAGGTCACGGAACCCGCAAGTTGATCACCAAAACATACATCAAGTGAATCAATAGAATACCCCATTTTCACCACAGGTATCCCACGCAAGGCATACATCAAGTGTTCTCAAATCCTTAAAGACTCAACCCGATAAGATAACTTCAAAGGGAAAATTGAATCCATTACAAGAAGTTACACGGGGAGAAACATCATAAGATCCAACTATAGTAGCAAAGCTCGCGGTACATCAGGATCGTGCCAAATCAAGAACATGAGAGAGAGAGATCAAACACATAGCTACATGTACATACCCTCAGCCCGGAGGGTGAACTACTCCCTCATCATCATGGAGAGTGCCGGGATGATGAAGATGGCCACCGATGATGGACCCCACCTCTGGTAGGGTGCTGGAACAGGGTCCCGATTGGTTTTTGGTGGCTACAAAGGCTTGCGGCGGCGGAACTCTCGATCTAGGTTTCTTTTTGGCGGTTTCTATATTTGTAGGAATTTTTGGCTTCAGGAACAAGTCAGGGGGGTCTCCGAGTCATCCACGAGGTAGGGGGCGCGCCCAGGGTGGTGGGGCGCGCCCTCCACCCTCGTGGATGGCTCGGGACTCTTCTGGCCCAACTATTTTACTTCGGGGGCTTCTTTTGGTCCATAAAAAATCCACAAAAATTGGCAGGTCAATTGGACACCGTTTGGTATTCTTTTTCTGTAAAACTCAAAAACAAGGAAAAAACAGAAACTGGCACTAGGCTCTAGGTTAATAGGTTAGTCCCAAAAATCATATAAGATAGCACATAAATGCACATAAGACATCCAAGATGGATAATATAATAACATGGAACAATAAAAAATTATAGATATGTTGGAGACGTATCAGACACATATATGATTTTACAACCCATGTTGGTGCACCGGAGCATGTGCTTGTAGTTTAATTTTGAATTGTGCACCTGAAATGGCTAGAAAACCAATTTTATGTATAAAATGTTCAAACGAACCCTGAATAATTCCAATTCTTTTACGACACACATATAGTTGCATGATCAGTCCAGATAAAAGGTCTAGCAATTCAATCACCGTCCATTGCCGCTGTGACCCCATTATGTAATTCAAAACAAGGTGAAAAATCAAGTAGATCACACACAGTTTATTATCACCAACCGTGTGAGATGCAACAAAAAATATCCTGGAGCACCGTCGGTGTATAGTACGCCTATGGCTTACGCGAGAAGGTGCGTCGGCTACATTCCACAGCCGGCGTCTCAAGCACACTAGCTCGCTTCCCAAATATCATTTCACTATTTAGTCGTCGCCGGTGAAAGATGGGCACGTGGACTCGCGTCGTAAGGGAAACTTCGATGGCCCACTCCGGCGAGAGCTCGGCCGTAGCCGCCATGCGCATGCTAACAAGGTGCATGAGCGCGACTGCAATCTACGACCGGGCGGCAAAGGCAGTCCAAACGGCCATTGTTGCTTCTCAGGTGGCGGCAGCAACATCTACCTCGGGGATAGCAACTGGCGAGAGCGGCACAGCAGTTGTCTGTTCTGCAGCGGCGGCCTTAGCCCTGATGGAGGCCGCCCACGCCCAGCTCCTGGCGGTCACCGCACAAATCGAACGAAGCTTCTCCGACAATGGTCAGCAACCCACGTCTGAAGAGCTGGCAATCACCGAGAGCGTTCGAGCAACCATTCGTTCCTCCGCTGCACACCTTGCGACAACGGAGCCCGTCCAATCCCAGATCACGTCCGCCCACGCCCAGCTCATAGCGGCCTTTTCCAAAGAGATGGCGGATGCAGATGGCGAGATGCTTGCCAAGTATGGTGCGATGGATGCCATGGAGCCCCTTCCCTAGGAGACCGTCGAGCACAAGCTGTACATGGAGGCAGCAGCGGAGATCGACGAGCACCAGCCATAGTAGTACTCTTTGTTTTGTTTAATTAAGAGCACCAGTCTTTAATTTGTTAGAGTAATGTTTAGGTCAGCTAGCTCTGTTTAATTGTTGAACTTGCTCGATTAATAAGTGTGGTGTGCTGTAGTCTCCTTTGTGTACCCAAATTATGCAATGACGTGGATGACCACTATAACCATGGAAATTCGAACCAAAATTTTTGACGTTCAAACTCATCACACATAGGTTAAGCTATCTGAATCGTTTATGATGTTCACATATCGTACACAGTTCTGAATAAGGCACCATGCCTGATGACACTTTCCGTGCCAGTTTTTTCGCTGAAGCGATTCCAAATTTTTGGCTTCCACGGAAATATCTACCTCCCCGCCCCCTCCCCCTTACCAAAAGCCACATTTCCCCTGTTTCCGCCTTCCTTTCCAGGTTAAAACCTTCACTCCTTGCTTGTGGCGCCGCCTCCTCATCGGCGACCCCCCTTCACGCTGCTCGGTCTCGTCTATCCAGGCAGGTAATCCACACCCGACCCCCATCCTCCTCCTCCTCCCACATCCCACATGCCCCGACAGCCGGCGCGAGCGCGACACCTTCCACCCAAATCACTGACCCCTCCACTAAATAAGCGCGGCCCTAAGCCATGGTGCATGCAGTATAGCCGGGATCTCGAGGAGCATTTGGCATCGGAGAAGCAAATCATGGTCGCGCACATGGATGAGGTCGCGATGGCTGCCATTCGTGCCGACCCCCAGATCTTGGAGGATAACCTTACCATTTTCTAGGTATGCTGGTTAAGCATGTAGGTTTACCCATTGCGTGTGCTGCTCCTGCCTTTCCTTCACAAATTCTAGTGAATTGTGCTATCTAATTTTACCATGCAATCTGTTGCTCTAATGTATATGTTCTATATGTCATGCAGTGTGGTGCTCACTTATTAAATGTTTTGTTAATTAGTTGTTGTCTTCAGTTAACTATTTGGTTCAATTCTGCAAATGTCATGTTCAATTCTTCAGGCTGCAATTCTGTATTATCTTCCATGTGAGAAATAAATCGAATTTATCTTTACAAAATACATGAGAAACGAATACAATTGCTATATTTCCAAGTTGTCAAGTATGCTTGGTTTGGTTATAGATTGTGCAATGTGGTGCTCAATTAACGTTTGGTTCATTTGTGTTGTGGTGTTTAGTTAATAGTTTGGTTCAATTCTGCAATACAATGTTCAATAGTTGTGGGTGCATTCTATTATTGTATACCATGGTGAATTTGGCTGTAGTAAATACATGAGAAACAAATACAATTGCTACAATTGGCTGTAGTTAACTGTTTGGTTAACTATCTGATCTTCTATTAGTAGTATGTTATATTGTGAAATGTGGTGCTCAGTTAATGTTGGTTAATTTGTTGTGGTGTTTAGTTAACTGCTTGGTTCAATTCTGCAATGCGATGTCCAATTGTCGTGGGTAGAATTTTGTAATTTTGTGCATGTGAGGAATAAATCAAATTTGGATGCACTTAATACATGAGAAACATATACAAGTGTTATTTTTCCTAGTTATTAATCATGCTTGGTTTGGATAAATGGGTTTTCCATGTGGCTAGAATTAATCTGATGAGTTTGTAATGTGCTTATTTTTCATCAACATATTTTACTAATAGCATGCGAGCCCTTACCTAACCTCATGACTAACTACCTTATATGTATTGCAGGGAAACAATGGGAAGCACCACGATTTACAATCGAGGTTAGCACGTGCATGGTCCGTTGTCTAATAGCACATTATTGTGCAATTGCAGGAACCATTCTAATATTTTGGGTTTTAACAATTTGGTCTTGCACATGTACGTCCTGCTGTCAGAGGTTTTGACCCACTGTTCGACCCTTTTTGCATATGGGGAAATGAGTTGTCCATGAATATCAATCAAATCAAGAAACTCAGAAAGATTGTTAGGATAAAGAAATTAGAGACAAAAAAACAAGATCTATGTCTACACAAGACATCAGTTCACTACAGGATGGTACTAACTATTATACCTTGCCTTTTTTATTCCTTTGCCCCATTTCCAATATATAGAAGATATTTATGCACATCCTTGTTTTCAGGCCTTTCCAAAGCAGTTCACTGATGATTACCTCTCAAACCACCTCTATGGTCAGGACGCGAGGAAGGTTTTCATACAACACCCATGGTTCAATATTGAAGTGTTCCTGAAGAGGACGAAGGACGAACGGTCAATCATCTACAGGCACTGGCCTAAAGTTGCAAAGACCTTCAACATGAATGAAGGCTCAATCTTCGCCTTCCGCTTCAGCAGTTTTCCAGATGAGATGCATCTGTCTATATACCATCTATGATGCTAATTTCAAAAGGTTCTACATGTTGCATGTGAAACTTGGTGCTGGTGCAGTTGTGTAATGGGGTAGCTGAGTGCTGAAGCTATATCATGTTGTACTTTGATGTATTTCAATTAGGAAATTCTGCTTCCTTAATATGGAAATGAAATATATTATGTGCTTAATATGACTGTCAATTAGATTAATAAATGGATTGTTAATAATAGGGCAATTAGCCTGCTAATGGCGAATTAGCCTGCTAATTGGGTTTTGCTATTGCAAACGGTTGTTGAAAAAATACCGTGGGCGATGACGTCAGGCAACACACAAAGTTTTTAGGAATAAACCATGTTGGATCAATGAACAATCACACACGACTTTCTCTTAAAAACTGTTTGCGTTAGGCCACATTGTGTAAACGTTTACCACATAAAAAATGTGTGTCATGGACAGCCTTTGCCACACAGTTTCTTCTATGGACCGTGTGTGATACATTCAATAACGCAAATGATTTATCAGGAAAAATTGTGTGTGATGTACCTGTGAACGGAAACGTTTTCCTTGGACCAACAGTGTGGGATGTACATATGAACAAAAACGTTTAGCGGGGACTGACTGTGTGGGATGTACTTGTGACCAGAAACAATTTTGCCATATAATTGTATTTATTTAGCTCTACTGTACATATTTCTGTTTTTGAGCGCTCGCCGGTCGCACAAGACCTCATTTTGCCGAGCGTGTCTGCTAGGAGGGCATATCCCCGACGGTTTCTGGGTCGTGTCGGAAGGACCCCCCTATCGCCCACTCTCACTTGGCGACGGTTCCAAATGTCGTTGCAGAAAGGGGTTAAAAACCGTTTGTATAGCACTGACGCATACCAGTGCCTTCTAAACCGTGTACACGTATGTACAACCACATGCCAAAAAATACAGCTACGTACATACATACGGGCATGGTCTCGAACGTGTACTCGCGCATACATATCGCCAGGCCTCGTGTACATGGAGAGGCAACAGACGGCAGCAATGGCGTCCTGTTCATCAGGCAACTAACCGGCTGGGTCAGAATGGAGAAACAACATCTTGTTCATTGGGAGGCAACAGACTGGGTGGCAAAGACAGCCGAAACGGGGTTTGGCGTACAACAGTACAGAGTAAATGGCCTTCTATTCAACCGGCTATGGTCAAAATGGCATCCTCTTCATCGGAAGGGGTATGGCGTACCGCAAAACGAAGGAAACAAACTTGTGTTGGAGCACTATGGTCGAAATGGGGGTCATGTTCATCGGAAGGGTGTGGCACACCGAAAAACAGAGGAAACGGACTTGTGTTGGAGCGTTACGGTCGAAACGGGGGTCCTATTCATCGGAGGGTGTGGCGTACCATAAAACGGGACTCCACGGGCTACGTCTTGCTTCAGCCTCCATCTCCACTGTTCATTCACCATGTCTTCCTCCTGCATCCACCAGCAAATGTTCATCCACGGGCTACTGCTCATCCAGCCCTCCACCGGCTACTGTTCAACACGCCCTCCACGGGGTTTTGTTCATCCACCCCCAACCAGCTCAGCTGTGGGGGCCTCCTCTCGGGGTCCTGTTCATCCAGCGGCAATGGCCTATATATACTACCACAGGGTCATGTTCATCCAACCCCCACCGGGAACTGTTCATCCAACCCCAAACCACATATGTCGGGACTTGTTAAACCTACCCCCACATTCACTCTTCATCAAGAGGCAGCAGGTTCAATCGGCTTTCGTAAGAAGCAGCAGTAGTAGAGACCGATCCTCGGCTTCAGTTAGCAGCAACACCAAATGAATCACTCGGGTTCAGTTAACAGCCAGGGATCGCTCGCTCGGGTTCAGTAACGTAGCTAGTGCAATCGCTCAGGTTCATTAAGTGAATGCCTTGCTCGGGTTCAGTTAGAGCCCAACACCTCGCACACATGCGCGTACGTATACGAGAGAGTCGTGCATCGCTCATCTCTGACCACCCACCGTAACCAAGAAATCCCCAAAAATTTCCTCGCCCTCGCTTCTACAACGAATTTTTCCATCATGGACGGCCGAAAGAATGTCATGCAGGTGCGTCTCCAGCCCGCCCAGGACAAAAAGCCCATTTTCTGTCATAGAAGTAGGAGCCCACCACATCTATGATGATACTGGTTTTTGTCACAATTATCGTCATAGAAGTGTCATAAGCATGAAAGAAAAAAATTCGTTCAGCCCAAAATGTCACGGATGTGTCATTTTTTTGTAGTGCAAAGAGCAAATAGAAGATGTCAAGCAAACTCGGTGGGACCGATCGCTCATTTTGGTGAGACCGAAATGTTATGAAGGGAAATAGAGAGATTGCAGGGCCATCTCAGTGAGACCGAGATCCGTATCGGTGTGATCGAACTGTTAGGGTTTCTGGCAGTGGCTATGTCATATGAACTCGGTGGCTCCGGATAGGATGAATCGGTGGGGCCGAGTTTGACTTTGAGTTTTGGACTGGAATGAGAAAGTGGTTGAGGGCTTTTGGGGCAATATCACTAAGCTTTTTTAGCAAGCAAGCCATTAAGCAACACCTCATCCCCTTTTAATAGTATTGGCTTTCCTCTAGACTCAATGTGATCTTGGATCACTAAAAGTAAAATGAGGAGTCTTGAGATTTTGCCAATATGTGTCCTTAGCATTTTGAAGGGGTTCCACATCCTCTTGTCCTTTCCACGCCATTGTTGAATTTGTCTGAAATACACTAGGTAAAGGTATTAGTCCAACAAGATATATATGTTGACATTAATTACCAAAATCACCCAGGGAGCACTTGTGCTTTCAGTCTCCCCCCTTTTGTAATTGATGACAACATACATCAAAGCTTTAGGTAAAAGATATGAACAATAATAGGTAATGCTTTGGAAGGACATGTAACATGCATAAGCTCCCCCTACATGTATGCAATCATGTGAGAATAGAATAAAATAACATGCTAATGCATTATCATGACAGAGCAAGCATGAAGTTACATGTATATTGGTTATATGCATCAGAGCAAATGATATGATTTGAAAATATACCTCCATGTTTATGAATCCCTCTTGCAAACAATATGTACACCAGCAAGAGATCATCATGCACATGAGTGTGATGCATATACTTACCTTGTGGTCTTGAGCTGGCTCTGGAAAGAGTTGACTTGAGAAAATAGGGTTAGATAACACAAGATCACTCTAAGTAAAGCAGTTTTAGAGAACCACAAGAATACCAAGATTGGGATGACATGTAATGGGCGAGTACTGAGTACTTCATTTATATATAGACATGTCCCCAAAGATTTTAAAGATGTGGATAAATTCCAACAAAAATATCCCCTAGACATGGACTCTTTCTCCCCCTGAATCTGATATTGGATAATGGAAGAAGGTAGGGTGAGAGAAAATTAGAGCAAGAAAAGGCAATAGCAACTAAAATTAGAGCAACAAGAAATATCAGGCAAAAGCTGGGATCAAACAACTTGACATGTATTTCCCCTCTTAGAGACATGTGCCTTCTCTCCTCTTTTTGTTAACAGGCATCTCTAGATCTGTAGAAGAAATTAGATGTGCTCATTTGATAAGCTTTGATGTTCTCTCTCTCCCCATTTGATAAACTTCTGGAGCATGAGTCAAGTAGGTGTGATCTTGAGAAATACTACAAAGCACCATGTAGCTTAATATGTTGGTAGAGGATAAGAATCATTGAGTGGAGCTGGAGAAAATAGGCAGTAAGAAATGACAAAACATTTTCTTAGAGTTGAAATCGGTGATGCCGATTTGTTTTCCATCGGTGCGTCGAGATGACAGAGAAACAGAAGGTCCCAATCGGTGAGACCGAATTAGTCCATGCCGGTTCTACCAATGAACTATTCACATGGAAACCTTGTATTTCAGTCAAACCAATGGTTTTGTATCGGGGGGGCCGAGTTCAACATAGAGTAAATTTTTTGTCAACGCAGCTCACTTGGTAAATGATACCTCACAAAGATTTGACTGGAATTAACAGAAAGATTTGCAATTAATTAAACACAGTTAAAAGTGAAAAAAGTTAAGAAATCTAGATGAAGTTTTTTTTTGGTAGATTAAGAGGGAGACATAAAAACAAGAAGATCATACAACAAGGATCGATTGAGCAAAAGAACACAAGAGAACTTCATCTAGATGTGGTTGGCGACATAGTCATTATGTTAGAGTATATTCACTTAGGAGTCAAGTGAGATCACTAGATCATAGGTCATACTCATTGTTTAAGCTCAAAATGGGGTTACCATTTTCAATTTAAGCATTTTGATGTATTGACACCTTGTTGAGTTTCTTTAACTCGTGACTTGGAGCAAAGCTTCTGTAAGGTGGAATGACATACCTTGGGTTGTGGTGATCCGATCTTCATCATGTAGTTGAACTTGTGTTGGATGCTCAAGGTTGATGTTGTCCATCAAGAATTCGAGCACTGTAGTAGTTTGAGTTCATCTTCCTACATGGGTTAGTCTTGCAAGGAAGAGCACTTGTTTATCCAAAACGACAATCATGAAGCTTGATACAAATTGAAATTTGATATGATGAAATAGTCAAAGGATATGTTGAGTGAGTTCATGCTTCCTTGTGTTCAACAACCATATCATAGGAACTTGGTGATGTAGAGATTGCTCAAAATGTGAGTGGATTGCAATCACATAGATTTGGGCTCGTCCAAGTACCTACAAGGGTTAGATAACATGCAAGGGTACAAATATATATCCAAGACATATGATCATCATCATAAGAGAAATATCAAGGATTAGTCATAAAAAGACTTGGCTTGCATGTATCCACATGGAGTTTCTACTCCAAGTTTGAGGCATCAGTGATACTCAATTCACCTCTCAAACGGCAAAATACTTTCTCATCAAGCGGTCTGGTGAATATATCCGCCAATTGCTTATCGGTACTAACATGCTTAAGATTGATGTCTCATTTAGCAACATGATATTGAATGAAATGATGACGAACTTCAAAGTGTTTCATTCGAGAATGTTGCGCGGGATTGTGAGCAATTTTGATAGCACTTTCATTGTCACAAAGGAATGGAACATGTTTCACGTGTATCCCATAATCTTTAAGAGTTTGGGTCATCCAACGTAATTGAGCACAACATGATCCGGCGGCAATGTATTTCGCTTCGACCGTGGATAAGGATACCGAGTTTTGTTTCTTGGAGGATAAGACACAAGGGATCTACCTGTTGGGGAACGTAGCAGAAATTCAAAATTTTCCTACGTGTCACCAAGATCTATCTATGGAGAAACCAGCAACGAGGGGAAGGAGAGTGCATCTACATACCCTTGTAGATCTCTAAGCGGAAGCGTTCAAGAGAACGGGGTTGAAGGAGTCGTACTCATCGTGATCCAAATCACCGGAGATCCTAGTGCCGAACGGACGGCACCTCCGCGTTCAACACACGTACAGCCCGGTGACGTCTCCCATGCCTTGATCCAGCAAGGAGAGAGGGAGAGGTTGAGGAAGACTCCATCCAGCAGCAGCACGACGGTGTGGTGGTGGTGGAGGAGCGTGGCAATCCTGCAGGGCTTCGCCAAGCACCTGCGGGAGAGGAGGAGGTGTCACGGGAGGGAGGGAGGCGCCAGGGCTTCAGGTATGGATGCCCTCCCTCCCGTCCACTATATATAGGGGCAAGGGAGAGGGGGGAGGCGCAGCCTTGCCCCTTCCTCCAAGGAAGGGGTGTGGCCAAGAGGGGGGGAGGAGTCCATCCTCCCCAAGGCACCTCGGAGGTGCCTTCCCCCTTGAGGACTCTTCCCTCCCCAAGTTTCCTTGGCGCATGGGCCTCTTGGGGCTGGTGCCCTTGGCCCTTATAGGCCAAGGCGCACCCCCTACAGCCCATGTGGCCCCCCGGGGCAGGTGGACCCCCCCGGTGGACCCCCGGACCCCTTTCGGCACTCTCGGTACAATACCGATAAAGTGCGAAACTTTTCCGGCGACCAAAACAGGACTTCCCATATATAAATCTTTACCTTCGGACCATTCCGGAACTCCTCGTGACATCCGGGATCTTATCCGGGACTCCGAACAACATTCGGTAACCACATACAAACTTCCTTTATAACCCTAGTGTCATCGAACCTTAAGTGTGTAGACCCTACGGGTTCGGGAGACATGTAGACATGACCGAGACGTTCTCCGGTCAATAACCAACAGCGGGATCTGGATACCCATGTTGGCTCCCACATGTTCCACGATGATCTCATCGGATGAACCACGATGTCAAGGACTCAATCGATCCCGTATACAATTCCCTTTGTCTAGCGGTATTGTACTTGCCCGAGATTCGATCGTCGGTATGCCGATACCTTGTTCAATCTCGTTACCGGCAAGTCTCTTTACTCGTTCCGTAACACATCATCCCGTGATGAACCCCTTGGTCACATTGTGCATATTATGATGATGTCCTACCGAGTGGGCCCAGAGATACCTCTCCGTCACATGGAGTGACAAATCCCAGTCTCGATTCGTGCCAACCCAACAAACACTTTCGGAGATACCTGTAGTGCACCTTTATAGCCACCCAGTTACGTTGTGACGTTTGGTACACCCAAAGCATTCCTACGGTATCCGGGAGTTGCACAATCTCATGGTCTAAGGAAAAGATACTTGACATTAGAAAAGCTTTAGCATACGAACTACGATCTTTGTGCTAGGCTTAGGATTGGGTCTTGTCCATCACATCATTCTCCTAATGATGTGATCCCGTTATCAATGACATCCAATGTCCATGGTCAGGAAACCGTAACCATCTATTGATCAACGAGCTAGTCAATCAGAGGCTTACTAGGGACATGGTGTTGTCTATGTATCCACACATGTATCTGAGTTTCCTATCAATACAATTATAGCATGGATAATAAACAATTATCATGAACAAGGTAATATAATAATAACTAATTTATTATTGCCTCTAGGGCATATTTCCAACAGTCTCCCACTTGCACTAGAGTCAATAATCTAGTTCACATCGCCATGTGATTAACACTCACAGGTCACATCGCCATGTGACCAACATCCAAAGAGTTTACTAGTGTCATTAAACTAGTTCACATCATCATGTGATTAAGACTCAATGAGTTCTGGGGTTCGATCATGTTTTGCTTGTAAGAGAGGTTTTAGTCAACGGGTCTGCAACATTCAGATCCGTATGTACTTCGCAAATCTCTAGGTCATATTGTAAATGCTACTTCCATGCTCCACTTGGAGCTATTCCAAATGGTTGCTTCACTATATGTATCCGGTTTGCTACTCAGAGTCATTCGGATAGGTGTTAAAGCTTGCATCGACGTAACCCTTTACGTCGAACTCTTTATCACCTCCATAATCGAGAAACATATCCTTATTCCTCTAAGGATAACTTTGACCGCTATCTGGTGATCCACTCCTTGATCACCTTTGTACCCTCTTGCCAGACATGTGGCAAGGCACACATCAGGTGCGGTACTCAGCATAGCATACTGCAAAGCCTACGTCTAAAGCATAGGGGACGACCTTCGTCCTTTCTCTCTTTTTTGCCGTGGTCGAGCTTTAAGTCTTAACTTCATACCTTACATCTCAGGCAAGAACTCCTTCTTTAACTGATCCATCTTGAACACCTTCAAGATCATGTCAAGGCATATGCTCATTTGAAAGTACCATTAAGCGTTTTTGATCTATCCTCAGGGATCTTGATGCTCAATGTTCAAGTAGCTTAATCCAGGTTTTCTATTGAAAAATACCTTTCAAATAACCCTATATGCTTTCTAGAAATTCTACATCATTTCTGATCAACAATAAGTCAACAACATATACTCATCAGAAATTCTATAGAGCTCCCACTCACTTCTTTGGAAATACAAGTTTCTCATAAACTTTGTATAAACCCAAAATCTTTGATCATCTTATCAAAGTGCATATTCCAACTCCGAGATGCTTACTCCAGTCCTTAGAAGGATCGCTAGAGCCAGCATACCTTTTAGCATCCTTAGGATTGACAAAACTTTTCTGATTGTATCACATACAACCTTTCCTTACGAAAACTGGTAAGGAAACTCGTCTTGACATCCATCTGCCAGATTTCATAAATGCAGCTAATGCTAACATGATTCCGACGGACTTAAGCATCGCTACGGATGAGAAAATCTCATCGTAGTCAACTCCTTGAACTTGTGAAAAACTCTTCGCCACAAGTCGAGCTTCATAGACGGTGACATTACCGTCCACGTCCGTCTTCTTCTTAAAGATCCATTTATCTCAATGGCTTGCCGATCATCGGGCAAGTCCACTAAAGTCCATGCTTTGTTCTGATACATGGATCCTATCTCAGATTTCATGGCTTCTAACCATTTGTTGGAATTTGGGCCCACCATCGCTTCTCCATAGCTCGTAGGTTCATTGTTGTCTAGCAACATGACCTTCAAGACAGGATTACTGTACCACTCTGAAGTAGTACGTATCCTTGTCACCCTACGAGGTACGGTAGTGACTTGATCCGAAACTTCACAATCACTATCATAAGCTTCTACTTCAATTGGTGTAGGTGCCACAGGAACAACTTCCTGTGCCCTGCTACACACTTGTTGAAGTGACGGTTCAATAACCTCATCAAGTCTCCACCATCCTCCCACTCAATTCTTTCGAGAGAAACTTTTCCTCGAGAAAGGACCCGTTTCTAGAAACAATCACTTTTGCTTCCGGATCTGAATTAGGAGGTATACCCAACTATTTTGGGTGTCCTATGAAGATGCATTTTATCCGCTTTGGGTTCGAGCTTATAAACCTGAAACTTTTTCACATAAGCGTCGCAGCCCCAAACTTTTAAGAAACGACAACTTAGGTTTCTCCAAACCATAGTTCAAATGGTGTCGTCTCAACGGAATTACGTGGTGCCCTATTAAAGTGAGTGTGGTTGTCTCTAATGCCTAACCCATGAACGATAGTGGTAATTCGATAAGAGACATCATGGTATGCACCATATACAATAGGATGCAACTATGATGTTCGGACACACCATCACACTATGGTGTTCCAGGCGCTATTAATTGTGAAACAATTTCCAAAATGTCTTAATTGCATGCCAAAGCTCGTAACTCAGATATTCATCTCTATGATCATATCATAGACATTTTATCCTCTTGTCACAATGATCTTCAACTTCACTCTGAAATTACTTGAACCATTCAATAATTCAGACTTGTGTTTTATCAAGTAAATATACTCAACATCTACTCGAATCATCTGTGAAGTAAGAACATAACGATATTCACTGCATGCCTCAGCACTCATTGGACTGCACACCTCAAAATGTGTTACTTCCAACAAGTTGCTATCTTGTTCCATCTTACTGAAACCATGGCTTTTCAGTCATCTTGCCTATGTGGTATGATTTGCATATCTCAAGTGATTCAAAATCAAGTGAGTCCAAACGATCCATCTGCATGGAGTTTCTTCATGCGTATACACCAATAGACATGGTTCGCATGTCTCAAACTTTTCAAAAACGAGTGAGTCCAAAGATCCATCAACATGGAGCTTCTTCATGCGTTTTATACCAATATGACCTACATGGCAGTGCCACAAGTAAGTGGTACTATCATTACTATCTTATACCTTTTGGCATGAAAATGTGTATCACTACGATCGAGATTCAATAAACCATTCCTTTAGGTGCAAGACCATTGAAGGTATTATTCAAATAAATAGAGTAACCATTATTCCCTTTAAATGAATAACCATATTGCGATAGACATAATCCAATCATGTCTATGCTCAACGCAAACACACAATGACAGTTATTCAGGTTTAATAATAATCTTGATGGTAGAGGGAGCGTGTGATGTTTGATCACATCAAACTTGGAAACACTTCCAACACATATCATCAGCTCACCTTTAGCTAGTCTCCGTTTATTCCGTAGCTCTTTTATTTCGAGTTACTAACACTTAGCAACTGCACCGGTATCTTAATACCCTGGTGCTAGTAGGAGTACTAGTAAAGTACACATTAACATAATGTATATCCAATATACTTCTATCGACCTTGCCAGCCTTCTCATCTACCAAGTATCTAGGGTAATGCTGCTCCAGTGGCTGTTCCCTTATTACAGAAGCACTTAGTCTCGGGTTTGGGTTCAACCTTGGGTTTCTTCACTAGAGCAGCAGCTGATTTGCTATTTCATGAAGTATCCCTTCTTGCCCTTGCCCTTCTTGAAACTAGTGGTTTCACCAACCATCAACAATTGATGATCCTTCTTGATTTCTACTTTCGCGATGTCAAACAATGCGAATACCTCAAGGATCATCATCTCTATCCTTGATATGTTATAGTTCATCACGAAGCTCTAGCAGCTTGGTGGCAATGACTTTGGGGAAACATCACTATCTCATCTGGAAGATCAGCTCCCACTCGATTCAAGTGATTGTTGCACTCAGAAAATCTGAGCACAAGCTCAACGATTGAGCTTTTCTCCCTGAGTTTGCAGGCTAAGAAAATCGTCGGAGGTCTTATACCTCTTGACGTGGGCACGAGCCTGAAATCCTAATTTCAGCCCTCGAAACATCTCATATGTTCCGCGATGTTTCGAAAAACGTCTTTGGTGCCTCTACTTAAGCCATTTAACTGAACTATCATGTAGTTATCAAAACGTGTATGTCCGATGTTCGCAACATCCACAGACAACGTTTGGGGTTCAGCACACTGAGCGGTGCATTAAGGACATAAGCTTTCTAATGTCCGCATAATCACTACTATCAACTTTCAACTATATTTCCTCTAGGAACATATCTAAAAAGTGGAACTAAAGCGCGAGCTTACGACATAATTTGCAAAGATCTTTTGACTATGTTCAGGATAATTAAGTTCATCTTATGAACTCCCACTCAGATAGACATCCCTCTGGTCATCTAAGTGATTACATGATCCGAGTCAACTAGGCCGTGTCCGATCATCACGTGAGACGGACTAGTCATCATCAGTGAACATCTTCATGTTGATCATATCTACTATACGACTCATGCTCGACCTTTCGGTCTCCATGTTCCGAGGCCATGTCTATACATGCTAGGCTCGTCAAGTTAACCCTAAGTGTATTGCATGTGTAAATCTGTCTTACACCCGTTGTATGTGAACGTAAGGATCTATCACATCCGATCATCACGTGGTGCTTCGAAACGACGAACTGTAGCAACGGTGCACAGTTAGGGGAGAACACTTCTTGAAATTGTTGTAAGGGATCATCTTATTTACTACCGTCGTTCTAAGTAAACAAGATGCATAAACATGATAAACATCACATGCAATCAAATAGTGACATGATATGGCCAATATCATTTTGCTCCTTTTGATCTCCATCTTCGGGGCTCCATGATCATCATCGTCACCGGCATGACACCATGATCTCCATCATCATGATCTCCATCATTGTGTCTTCATGAAGTTGTCTCGCCAACTATTACTTCTACTACTATGGCTACCGGTTAGCAATAAAGTAAAGTAATTACATGGCGTTGTTCAATGACACGCAGGTCATACAATAAATTTAAGACAACTCCTATGGCTCCTGCCGGTTGTCAGACTCATCGACATGCAAGTCGTGAATCCTATTACAAGAACATGATCAATCTCATACATCACATATCATTCATCACATTCTTCTTGGCCATATCACATCACAAAGCATACCCTGCAAAAACAAGTGAGACGTCCTCTAATTGTTGTTTGCATGTTTTACGTGGCTACTATGGGTTTCTAGCAAGAACGTTTCTTACCTACGCAAAACCACAACGTGATATGCCAATTGCCATTTACCCTTCATAAGGACCCTTTTCATCGAATCTGTTCCGACTAAAGTGGGAGAGACTGGCACCCGCTAGCCACCTTATGCACCAAGTGCATGTCATTCGGTGGAACCTGTCTCACGTAAGAGTACGTGTAAGGTCGGTCCGGGCCGCTTCATCCCACAATACCGTCGAAACAAGATTGGACTAGTAATGGTAAGCATATTGAACAACATCAACGCCCACAACTACTTTGTGTTCTACTCGTGCAAAGAATCTACGCAATAGACCTAGCTTATGATGCCACTGTTGGGGAACGTAGCAGAAATTCAAAATTTTCCTACGTGTCACCAAGATCTATCTATGGAGAAACCAGCAACGAGGGGAAGGAGAGTGCATCTTCATACCCTTGTAGATCGCTAAGCGGAAGCGTTCAAGAGAACGGGGTTGAAGGAGTCGTACTCATCGTGATCCAAATCACCGGAGATCCTAGTGCCGAACGGACGGCACCTCCGCGTTCAACACACGTACAGCCCGGTGACGTCTCCCATGCCTTGATCCAGCAAGGAGAGAGGGAGAGGTTGAGGAAGACTCCATCCAGCAGCAGCATGACGGCGTGGTGGTGGTGGAGGAGCGTGGCAATCCTGTAGGGCTTCGCCAAGCACCTACGGGAGAGGAGGAGGTGTCACGGGAGGGAGGGAGGCGCCAGGGCTTTAGGTATGGATGCCCTCCCTCCCCTCCACTATATATAGGGGCAAGGGAGAGGGGGGAGGCGCAGCCTTGCCCCTTCCTCCAAGGAAGGGGTGCGGCCAAGAGGGGGGGAGGAGTCCATAATCCCCAAGGCACCTCGGAGGTGCCTTCCCCCTTGAGGACTCTTCCCTCCCCAAGTTTCCTTGGCGCATGGGCCTCTTGGGGCTGGTGCCCTTGGCCCTTATAGGCCAAGGCGCACCCCCTACAGCCCATGTGGCCCCCCGGGGCAGGTGGACCCCCCCGGTGGACCCCCGGACCCCTTTCGGCACTCTCGGTACAATACCGATAAAGTGCGAAACTTTTCCGGCGACCAAAACAGGACTTCCCATATATAAATCTTTACCTCCGGACCATTCCGGAACTCCTCGTGACATCCGGGATCTTATCCGGGACTCCGAACAACATTCGGTAACCACATACAAACTTCCTTTATAACCCTAGCGTCATCGAACCTTAAGTGTGTAGACCCTGCGGGTTCGGGAGACATGTAGACATGACCGAGACGTTCTCCGGTCAATAACCAACAGCGGGATCTGGATACCCATGTTGGCTCCCACATGTTCCACGATGATCTCATCGGATGAACCACGATGTCAAGGACTCAATCGATCCCGTATACAATTCCCTTTGTCTAGCGGTATTGTACTTGCCCGAGATTCGATCGTCGGTATGCCGATACCTTGTTCAATCTCGTTATCGGCAAGTCTCTTTACTCATTCCGTAACACATCATCCCGTGATCAACCCCTTGGTCACATTGTGCACATTATGATGATGTCCTACCGAGTGGGCCCAGAGATACCTCTCCGTCACACGGAGTGACAAATCCCAGTCTCGACTCGGCCAACCCAACAGACACTTTCGGAGATACCTGTAGTGCACCTTTATAGCCACCCAGTTACGTTGTGACGTTTGGTACACCCAAAGCATTCCTATGGTATCCGGGAGTTGCACAATCTCATGGTCTAAGGAAAAGATACTTGACATTAGAAAAGCTTTAGCATACGAACTACGATCTTTGTGCTAGGCTTAGGATTGGGTCTTGTCCATCACATCATTCTCCTAATGATGTGATCCCGTTATCAATGACATCCAATGTCCATGGTCAGGAAACCGTAACCATCTATTGATCAACGAGCTAGTCAATCAGAGGCTTACTAGGGACATGGTGTTGTCTATGTATCCACACATGTATCTGAGTTTCCTATCAATACAATTATAGCATGGATAATAAACAATTATCATGAACAAGGAAATATAATAATAACTAATTTATTATTGCCTCTAGGGCATATTTCCAACACTACCAAGAAATTGACAAGTACCCAAAGTGGACTTTCTATTAACCTTGTCACCAGCATAGTCTGAATCGGAGTAGCCAACAAGATCAAAAGATGACCTCTTAGGATACCAAATGACAAAGTTTGGTGTATGAATTAAGTATCTCACTATCCTTTTCAGGGCCTTAAGATGACGTTCTTTAGGGGCTGCTTGATATCATGCACACATGCATACACTAAGCATAATATCAGGATGGGAGGCACATAGATATAACAATGAACCAATCATAGAGCGATAAACCTTTTGGTCAACCGGTTTGCCATCCTTAGTTAAGTCAAGATGTCAACTAGTAGGCATGGGTGTTTTCATACCTTTGCTTTCTTGCATGTTGAACTTCTTGACAAGATCCTTGGTATAGTTTGTTTGAGAAACAAAGGTACCTTCCTTAGTTTGCTTGATTTGCAAACCAAGGAAAAATTTGAGTTCACTCATCATAGACATCTCAAACTTCTTCGACATTAGCCTTCCAAACTTTTCACTAAAATGGGGGTTAGTAGATCCAAATGTGATATCATCCACATATATTTGGCACACAAACAATTCACCATTAACCCTTTTAGTAAAAAGTGTAGAATCAATCCTCCCAATTTCAAAGCCTTTTTCAATGAGAAATTTAGTCAAGCATCGTGCTATCGGAGCTTGTTTAAGACCATAATGAGCTTTGTGATGTTTCTAGACATGATTAGGTTTCTTAGGTTTGACAAAGCCGGGAGGTCGTTTAACATACACCTCCTCCTCAATTTCTCCATTGAGAAAAGCACTTTTAATGTCCATTTGGTATAAAGTGATATCATGGTGATTGGCATAAGCAAGTAAGATGCGTATGGACTCAAGTTTAGCAACGGGGGCTTATGTCTCACCATAGTACATACCTTCAACTTGAGTGTAGCCTTGAGCGACGAGACAGGCCTTCTTGCATACAACTTGTCCATCCTCATCTTGCTTATTCTGAAACACCCATTTGGTTCCAATGACATTGTGATTGTCATCGGGCTTCTCAACCAATGTCCACACTTGATTCCTCTCGAAGTTGTGTAGCTCTTTGTGCATAGCGTTCACCCAATCCGGATCCTCAAGGGATTCTTCAACCTTCATAGGTTCAATGCTAGAAATGAATGATTAATGTTCACAAAAGTTAGCTAAACTGGTTTTAGAGAGAGTAATTCTCACGGTTTGAATGTCATCGAAGATTTGTTCGACTGGATGATTTCTTGTAACTCTTGCTCTAACTCATGAGAAATTTTGTTTGGGTTGAGGTGGAACATCCTATTCATTGTCTTGTTCTTCTTCTCCTTCTTCATTGTTGTTGGCGTTGTCGTTCTCTTGTGGAGGTGGAGAAGGAGGTCGAGGTTGATCATCTTGTTGTACTTCCTCATTTCCTCTGTCTTGACGTGTTCCACTTGTGTATGCCTCCAAGTCAACTTGTGGTTCACCTTGATGTGAAGTTGAGGCTTCAACTTGTATGGACTAAGAACTCTCCTTCACCTCCGTTGGACAAATCTTGCCAATGGACAAATCTTGGAATGCTTCCGAAGGATCTTTGTCTCCTACATCAATTGGCAATTGCTCTACTTGCGAGCCGTTAGGTTCATCAAACTTCACATCTACCGTCTCTTCAACCTTTTGGGTGAAATTGTTGTAGACACAGTATGTGTGAGAGTTCGAGCCATAACGAAGTAGGAAACCTTAATGAGATTTAGGAGCAAATTTTGAACGATGATGCTTATCAAGAATGTAACACTTTGAGCCAAATACTCGAAAGTAGCCAACTTGGGGTTTGCTACTTGTGAGAAGCTCGTATGCCATATTGCCGAGAAGCTTGTGAAGGTCTAATCAATTATTAGCTTGACAAGTTGTCTCAACCACTTCTACCAAAAAGTGTCTTGGTGTCTTGTATTCATCAAGCATCATTCTAGCCATCTCAATGAGTGTCCGGTTCTTCCTCTCAACAACTCCTTTTTGTTGAGGTGTGTACGTAGCCGAGAACTCATGTGAAATCCCTTCTTCATCAAGAAAGGTATCCACATTGGCGTTCTTGAACTTCGTTCCATTGTCACTTCGAACCTTCTTGATCTTCACTTCAAATTGGTTTTGGGCCTTCATAGCGAAGATCTTGAAGATCTTTTGGACCTGCGATTTATCATCAAGAAAGAACACCCAACGTAAATCTGGAAAAAAATTCGACAATGACCAAACGGAATGAGTTACCACCGAGACTCTTGTAGGCGTTAGGACCAAAAAGATCCATGTGAAGTAGCTCAAGCGGTCTTCTCGTAGTCATGATGTTCTTCATGGGATGAGTTCCGCAAACCTGTTTTCCTGCTTGACAAGCATTGCATAGTCTAACCTTTTCAAATATGACATCTTTAACACCAAGGATATGATCACCTTTAATAAGCTTATCAAGATTTCTCATGCCCACGTAACCTAACCTTCTATGCCATAGCCAACCTTTAGAAGATTTAGCAATTAAGCAAGTATGAGGTTGAGCTCTCCTAGTGAAATCAACACTGTTAGATCACCTCTACGAGTACCGGTAAAGACCATCTTATGATTATCTCTTCGAAACACTTGGCAATCTAGTTCAGTAAATAGAACATTGAAATCAAAGTCGGCTAGTCTAGATATGGAAAGCAAATTGTAGCCAAGAGAGTCAGCGAGCATTACATTTTGGATAGAGCTATCATTGGAAATGGCCACCTTACCAAGGCCAAGTACCTTACCCTTGGAATTGTCTCCAATAGTGACATACTTGCGTGGACCGTTATTTTTCGCAACCTCATGGAACATGTCCTTATCTCCGATCATATGATCAGTACATCCACTACCGAGAACCCATTCCTTTCCTCCGGCCATGTAACCACGGAGATTAGCCATAAGACGAAAGTGTCACATTGACTCATCAAGATCAAAGTCACCATCGTCATCCTCATCATAATATCCACGTTCAATATCATCATGTGAATGATCATCACCTAGAGAGAGTGATTCATTAGATTTATGACCACGGCAATGTGCATGTTTATGAATTCTAATAACTTGTGAGATGATGCTACTAATGACTCCAACATCTCCATTGGCTTGCATAAGATCACGGAGCTCAAATAGACAATCATCAAATTTAGGATCACTTGGTTCCGTTTTATGAAAAGCAATGGACTTTTGAAGAATCTCATCTAGATTTTTCAAGGAATAGTTTGGAAAGCGCTCCTCAAGATATTTCCATATAGTATAAGCAAATTCAAATGTAGGCAAGTATATAAGCAAATTTCCAGGCAATCCTCTAATGATAAGGTTAATAGTTCTAAGATTGCGTGTCATGTCAAGATACTCATCGGGGGTAGTGTCAGATTTAGGGTTCCGGTTAAACCCTTGAGGTTCGAACACTAGGGTGCGCATGAAGATTTCCCCCTACCGAATCTCGCCCTCAGCCTCGCCGTGATCTCTAAGCTTAGCTTGATGAACTCACAACACAAGAGACACAAGATTTATACTGGTTTAGGCCACCATTGGGGTGTAATACCCTACTCCAGTGTGGTGGTGGTGGATTGCCTCTTGGGCTGATGATGAACAGTACAAGGGAAGAACAGCCTCCTGAGGAGAGGTGTTCTTGTGCTTGGTGGGTGCGAGGATGAACTTAGTTCGTCCCATCTTGTTCCTAATCTGTCCCCCTTTGATCTGTGGTGGCTAGTCCTATTTATAGAGGCCCTGGTCCTCTCCACAAATATTGAGCGGGAAGGGATCCAACAACGGCCAATTTGAAAGGGGAAAGCTAGTACAAGCTATCCTGACTAAAGGTAGTCTTCGCCTATCAAAGGCGCTGGTGGTGACACCGTCTTGGGCTCCACAATAACCTCCGTCCTGCTGGTATTTGTCTTGTTGCACCGATATGGAAACCTTTGCCTGATGCCTCGGTACTCCGCACCTACGCTTGCTCCCTTAGCACCAAAGGGGAAATGAGGACGCTATGCGTGCTGATGCCCGCCTGGCCTTGGTCGTCATGGCTTGCGTCACGGGAACCTCACGAGGTAACCCTTGCCTTGATCTCTTCTCCCCATCGCGAGCCTGCCTGGTGATGCCGCTCCTAAGGAGGCCTTGTGCCGTCCGCCTCGCAAGGCTTGTCCCCTCGCGAGGGTCTTGAGTGCCGGCTAACGAAGACGGGCCGCACTGGGCCACTGGTGGAGCCTCGCCATGGGCCGTAGGTAGGCAAGTCTAGAGACCCCGTTCCCAGAACGCCGACAGGTAGGATGCAAAGGATCAATGGGGGTGCACAAGGGATAGTAATATACTTGTTCAAATCATACTCATTGAAAATCTCAAGCATCTCATTCTTCCAAGAATTATAGAACTCTCCGTCAAGCATAGGCACTCTACGTCTAATACTCCCAATCGTAGACTCATCCATCCTCCTCCAATGGTGATTAAACCAAAGAAATGGTGACCAATGCTTTGATACCGATTGAAAGGATCGAGAAGAGGGGTCTAGAGGAGGTGATTAGACCCTCAACAAGTAAAAAAGGGAAATTTTTAAGTTCTTCAAGCCAAGGTGGAGTTTTATCACAAGTTTAAGCATTCACAATACATTTCAAGCAAGCATGGCAACAGTATATGCAACGGAAAGAGTAAAGCATGCTAATTGCAAGAAAGTAATGGGATGGGATTGGAGTGTGCAAACGCAATGTAGGCTCGGACATTTTTGGCATGGTTCTGATAGGTGGTGCTATCGTACGTCCATGTTGATGGAGACTTCAACCCACGAAGGGTAACGGTTGCGCAAGCCCATGGAGGGCTCCACCTATGAAGGGTCCACGAAGAAGCAACATTGTCTATCCCCAATGGCCATCGCCCATGAAGGACTTGCCTCACTCAGGTAGATCTTCACGAAGTAGGCGATCTCCTTGCCCTTACAAACTTCTTGGTTCAACTCCACAACTTGTCGGAGGCTCCCAAGCGACACCTAACCAATCTAGGAGACACCACTCTCCAAAAGGTAATAGATGGTGTGTTGGTGATGAAGTCCTTGCTCTTGTGCTTCAAATGATAGTCTCCCCAACACTCAACTCTCTCACACAGATTTGGATATGGTGGAAAGATGATATGAGTGGAAAGCAACTTAGGGAAGGCTAGAAATCAACATTCTTGTGGTAGGAATGGTATATCTTGATCTCAACACATGAGTAGGTGGTTCTTTCTCAGAAAATGTATGCTGGAAGTGTAGGCACATTCTGATGGCTCTCTCCTAAATAGAGAAGGGGGTGGAGGGGTATATATAGCCTCCACACAAAATCCAACAGTTACACACATTTGACCCAACTCGGTCAGACCAAATAGAAGAACTCGGTGAGACCAATTCAGTTCAAAATGTGAACGTTAGGAATCTCGGTGGGACCGATTGGAACAACTCGGTGGGACCGGTGTGCTAGGGCTTAGAGCAAACATCAACTCAGTGGCGCTGATTGCATCAATTCGGTGAGACCGAATTTAGCAACACTACAAAAAATGCACTTTCATGATGATACGTGTTTGTCACAGTAGTCGCATTTTCTGTCATGCATGTACATTCATGACGATTTTATGACACAATCAAGATAGTCATACCTGTGCTATCGTAGAAGTGTTCCATGAAAATTCCAAAATTATCATCACGGAAGTGTCCACTTCCATGACGATAAATGGCGCACATCTTTATAAAGAAGGACTAGATGGTGTTTTTAGATGTTGTATACCTGAGCATGAACATGAACAATTCCTATGGAAATGTCACTCCGAAGCTTATGGAGGGCATCATGCAAGAGATAGAACTGCACACAAGGTGTTGGGGATATAACCCCGTGATATAACCGCCATGATTGGGCCGGGTTATCCGGATGGGCGAGGCGACCAGGAGCAAAACCGGTTGGGCGGTTCACAAAGTGGGCCGGTTTAGGGCTTAGCATCCGAAGATGGCAGCTCGTGAACCCGAAGCCAAAGTCACCGAGAGTTACCTTACTTAGGAGACAAGTTGTAAATATGGTAAGTCACGAATCGTAGTACGACCTGGACTCTTGTAAGCCCTGGGTCTCGACCTATATATAATGGTGAGTCTCAGGGGAAGATAGGGCTAAGTTAGGATCGGTCAATAGCTAGGTCAAGAAAATCCGCTCCCTTGTATTGATTTCCAGAGCAATAAGCAAACAAGCATGAAGTAGGCTATTACCTCGATCGTGAGGGGCCGAACCTAGGTAACTCGTGTCTCTCGTTCCCGTTCAACCTCGACAAGCTATCCTCCTAGTTGCGATGGCCTCACGACTAAGTCCTCACACTAGGACATCTGCTGTGACAAAACCATGACAATTGGCGCCCACCGTGAGGCCAGCGCATGGTGGTTTTGAGTTCTTGAAGGGCTCTTTTCCAAGGATCGAGGGATATGCTCGGCAGGATGATGAAGAGTCACCGCGGGAAGCTCTACATCGATGACGACGGCTGGGGTCCCAAGACAGACTCAATAGAGTACGGGTAATGGGTCCCCTTCGATAGAATCCACGTCTTCATCGGCAAGGTCGGCGGATCTGAGCCTGAGCCGGACATCTGCACCGATCTCGTCGAGCCGGCTCGGCGCATGCAATCTGTCCGGATCCAAGCCGATCGGAAGCACATCTTCATGGGTTTCGCACAAGGTGTGGAGCTCACGAAAAACTCTGTGTCAGGAGGAGAGACTCTCATCTACACAGGCGATGAGTCCTCGACCGGGGAGATAGAGTCAATTTACCAGCTCCAAGATTGCGGGCTTGGGGGCTGTTCCGATGGCAACATTATTTCGGACCCCTACGAGCCGCTGAACTGAGCTGCCATCTTCATGTCGGGGACGGTGCCGACTCTTAATTCCTCTGTGGTGGGAGCAATAGTAATAGCTGATCCGGCGGCCGCAACCGCTGGTGCATCCAGCTTAGTCAGGCCACCGACTCAAGTATTATCCGACCTGATGGGCACTCTAATAACCTTGCTCGCCACTGAAGTTACTGCAGAAAATCAAGTGGAACGCAACGCGGAGATTGCATAGATTCGAGAGTAGATGACTAAGGCCCAAGAAGATATCAATGTTGAAAGTGTCTGGATGGCCACATTGCAAGCCCGTGTTCACGTAGAGGAAGAGCGCTTGAAGACGCAGACTTAGCGCCCGAATCTAGATCAGAACACTTCTAATGTTGTCCTTCGAAGGAGGCACCAGTCCTGTTTACCTCTAGGTTATGAGCCTTTGTGTTTATTTAACACGCCAGGGGCAGGTCCAAGCACTCCTGGAGCACCGGTTATACCCCAATTAACTTCAGATATGCTCGAAATCCGGGCGGTGGCTCAACCTCACTAGCCAGAGCCGGCCCGGAGGGAGGAGCCGGTACCAGATCCACCCCATGTCTAGATGCCAATAGAGGTTCCTGATACCGTCGGGTCACTTCTCTAACCCGATGGATAATATGGTGGCAGCGGCAACCTGCCCTACTGTAATCCCGATTACTGGCGAGTCAACAGTCACGGTGGAGACCCGGAACGCCATCAAATTTCTGCAAACGGCAATTACACTGCAAGCGAATTACGCATATAGCCAGCACCATTTGCATTCAACCCCATTGCCGAGTCATGGCTACAGCCATCATGCTGAGTCACTGGCGGTTTCTAGCAGCAGACAACACCGTAACCCGCCCTGTAACCCACGAACTGACGCTCAGGCAATTATGGACGGTGCAAGGGCCCGTCTTGAGACGGAGGCAGCAAACTAGGGAGCTTATCAGCCACCCCCCGGAAGTTCCTTCAACCTTGCTGGGAGTCGGATCAAGCGCCAGAACCCTCGGAGTGTTGTGCCTAGTGCGTGCTTTGCGCAACGAGTGCATGCCTAAAGACTTCAAGGGTCCACGCAAGATACCCAATTATACAGCGGATCTTGAGCCGGCGGGTTGGATTGAGAGTTATGAGTTGGCCATGGATATGTTGGATGTTAGTGATGTAGTGTGTGCAAAGTATTTAACCATGATGTTGGAGGGGCAGGCTCAGACGTGGTTCAAAAACCTGCCCTCAACTCCATTAATACATGGGCTGAGTTGAAGGAGCGCTTCATCAAGAATTTTCAAGGAACCTGTAAGCAGCCAATGACCATTGTGGACTGGGAGCACCGTGTGCAGCGTGAGAATGAGTCAGCCCATCATTGGGCCCGCCGGGTTGCTGCAATCATCCACTCTTCAGATAACATTGCAGCGGCTCAAGATGTTTTGATCCTCGAAAAGATCTGCCACTTCCAGCCTCATAAGCAGAACCTAGGCCGGCTTAAGCGCAAGTGTCAGGATATGGGCAATCTCATGGATGCATTTACCAGATATGCAGACTTTGATGGTACGAAGGATCCCAATTCTGATGAGGATAAATCAGGCAAACGCAAGCGAAACGGTGGTGGCAAGGGTCACCAGCCGAATGGCCCGGCTTATAATGGCAATAACCATGGTAATGGTGGAAAGCATAAGTACCCTGATGGCGGGTCAGATTTGGTGGCAAACACTAACGTCGGGTATAAGAATCAGCTTCGTAATGGGAAGCAACCGTATGCTGGGGGAAAGCCCAAGAATTATGAGGAGGCTCTTAATGTGCCATGTCCAAAGCACAGTTCTCCTAACAAGCCATCTTCTCATGCTTGGAAGGATTGTTATATCATGCGGGAGTTCAGGAATCAATATTTTTCAGCAGCACCATGGCAATGGTAATGGGCCGCCCGACGGTCAGGCTTAGGCAGTTTTCAGGGAGCCGGCTTTGGCAGTTGCGACTCAAGTTCTGGTTATCAGGATCAAGGGAACCATGGTGGTCATAATTAGTATTCCAGTCAAGTAAATCAGTAGCAGAACAATCAATCAGGATACTAGAGTAATCCTAAGCAACGTAACAGTGGCCAATACCATGTCTTCACTACAAGTACATGCAAGCGTGACCAAAAAGTCCATAAGCGGGCGATCAGTATGGTTGAGCCGGCAGTACCACAATATTTAAAGTGGTCTGAGCATACGATCACTTGGAGCCAGGCGGATCACCCGCCCCGTGTTGATAATCCGGGTCATCTGGAACTAGTAGTAGCCCCTCAAGTGGGTGGTTATAAATTCACTAAGGTGCTTATGGATGGTGGCAGTAGCATCAACATCTTATATACTATGACATTTTCGGCGAATGAACCTAACAGAGAAGGATCTCAAGTTGTCCCCCATTGTTTTTCACGGGGTGGTTCCTTGCAAGTCGGCTTATCCTATGGGGAAGATTCCTCTTGAGGTGGCTTTTGATGATGAGTACAAATACAGAGCAGAGACTGATACGTCCATTTTGCATCATGTTTTCCTACTGTTATTTATGATGTTTTTATGCATAATAATGCTTTTTGGAGTAATTCCAATGCCTTTTCTCTCATAATATGTTAGGTATACACAAAGAGGAGAATTCCGGCAGCTGGAAATCTGGACCTGGAAAAGCTACGTCAGGCCACCTATTCTGCACAACTCCAAACAAGCTGAAACTTCACAGAGATTTTTTATGAAATATTTGAGGAATATTGGAGCCAATAAGTACTAGAGGGGGCCCACCAGGTGGCCACAACCCACCTGGGCGCGCTAGGGAGCCTAGGCACGCCCTAGTGGGTTGTGCTCACCCAGGCCCACCTCCGGTGCCCATCTTCTGGTATATAAGTCATTTTGACCTAGAAAAAATAAAGAGAGGACTTTTGGGACGGAGCGCCACCGTCTCGAGGCGAAAATTGGGCAGGAGCACTTTTGCCCTCCAGCGGAGCAATTCCGCCAGGGGAACTTCCCTCCCGGAGGGGGAAATCATCGTCATCATCATCACCAACAACTCTCCCATCTTGGGGAGGGCAATCTCCATCAACTTCTTCAACATCACCATCTCCTCTCAAACTCTAGTTCATCTCTTGTGTTCAATCTTTGTACCGGAACTATAGGTTGGTGCTTGTGGGTGATTAGTAGTGTTGATTACATCTTGTAGTTGATTACTATATGGTTTACTTGGTGGAAGATTATATGTTCAGATCCATTATGCTATTTAATACCCCTCTGATCTTGAGCATGATTATATTTGTGAGTAGTTTCTTTTGTTCTTGAGGTCACGGGAGAAATCATGTTGCAAGTAATCATGTGAACTTGATATGTGTTTGATATTTTGATAGTATGTATGTTGTGATTCCCTAAGTGGTGTCATCTGAACGTCGACTACATGACACTTCACCATATTTGGGCCTAAGGGAATGCATTGTGGAGTAGTTATTAGATGACGGGTTGCGAGAGTGACAGAAGCTTAAACCCTATTTTATGTGTTATTCTGTAAGGGGCCGATTGGATCCAAAAGTTTAATGCTATGGTTAGAATTTATTCTTAATACTTTTCTCGTAGTTGTGGATGCTTGCGAGGGGGTTAATCATAAGTAGGAGGTTTGTTCAAGTAAGAACAGCACCTAAGCACCGGTCCACCCACATATCAAATTATCAAAGTAGCGAACACAAATCGAACCAACATGAGGAAAGTGACTAGATGATATTCCCATGTATCCTCAAGAATGCTTTGCTTACTATAAGAGACCATTTTGGCCTGTCCTTTGCCTAAAAAGGATTGGGCTACCTTGCTGAACTTTTGCTACTATTGTCATTACTTGCTCATTACAAAATATCTTGCTATCAAACTACTCTGTTACTTGCAATTTCAGCACTTGCAGACATTACCTTGCTGAAAACCACTTGTCATTTCCTTCTGCTCCTTGTCGGGTTTGACACTCTTACTTATCAAAAAGAGCTAAAATTGATCCCCTATACTTGTGGGTCATCAGAGACACTATGGTTCGAGGTGGTGAAGATCAAAAGTCCATATAATGCACTATTTGGACGGCCGGCTTATGCCAAGTTCATGGCTCGCCCCTGTTACATATATTTGCATCTTAAGATGCTAGGGCCAAATGGCGCAATGAGGGTTCATGGTGATCGTATGATAACCTTGGAATGTGAAGAAGGAGATGTTGCTTACGCAGAGACGGTTTGTGCGGCCGCAGAGCTCAAGTTTTATAAAGATAACGTTGACCCTGTTGATATGACCCCTCTCAAAAAGCCCACTATTGAGAAGGACCCTCTGCTTAAGTTTAAGTCAGCAAAGGACACCGAGCAAGTTGATTATGTTCCCAGCGACTCTACTCGGCAGTTCACTGTGGGGACTGAGATGGATCCCAAATAGAAAAGCGCGCTCATCGAGTTCATTCATGAGAATCGGGACATCTTTGCATGGAAACCTTCTGACATGCCAGGTGTACCGAGAGAATTCATTGAGGACCACCTTAATGTGGGTCCTAAGATGAAACCGGTCAGGAATTTCCTCCGTCGTTTTAACGAGGAGAGGCGCCAGGCTATTGGAGAAGAGGTAGCCCGGCTCTTGGCGGCTGGGTTCATAATTGAAGTTTTTCATCCATGGTGGTTGGCTACCCTGTGCTTGTGCTAAAAAAGAATGGCACGTGTCGTATGTGTGTTGATTACACAGATCTCAATAAGGCGTGTCTAGCTGATCCTTTTTCTCTTCCCTGTATCGACCAGATTATTGATGTAACGACGGGTTGTGAGAGGCTATGTTTCCTGGATACTTATTCTAGTTATCATCAGATTAAGATGGCGGTTGAGGATCAGGAGAAGATAACTTTTATCACACCTTGAAAATGATCATGAAGATGATTTACATATGCATGAAAGAAATGAAATAGATAATATTTTCTTTGAACAACGTCCTCTACTTAAACACAATTTGCCTATTGAAACTCTAGGAGGTCCTCCTCCACCTAAAGGTGATCCTGTTTTTGAATTAAAACAATTGCCAGACACTTTGAAAGATGCTTATCTTGATGAAAAGAAGATATATCTTGTTATTATTAGTGCTAACCTTTCAGAACATGAAGAAGAAAGATTATTGAAAGTTCCAAGGAAGCATCGAGCTGCTATTGGATATACTCTTGATGATTTAAAGGTCACTAGTCCCACTCTATGTCAGCACAAGATTAATATGGAACCTGATGCTAAACCCGTCATTGATCACCAACGCCGGTTAAATCCGAAGATGAAAGAAGTGGTAAGAACGGGAATATTAAAACTTCTGGAAGCAGGTATAATTTATCCTATAGCTGATAGTAGATGGGTAAGCCCTGTTCATTGTGTTCCTAAGAAAGGAGGTATTACTGTTGTTCCTAATTATAAGAATGAACGTATTCCGCAAAGAATTGTTACAGGCTATAGAATGATAATTGATTTTAGAAAATTAAATGAAGCAACTAGAAAAGATCATTACCCTCTGCCTTTCATTGATCAAATGCTAGCAATATTATCTAAGCACACACACTTTTGCTTTCTTGATGGATATTCTGGTTTTTCACAAATACCTGTTTCTCAACCTAATCAAGAAAAGACCACTTTCACTTGTCCCTTTCGAACTTATGCTTATAGACATATGCCTTTTGGTTTATGCAATGCACCTGCTACTTTTCAAAGATGTATGACTGCTATATTCTCTGACTTTTGTGAAAAGATTATTGAGGTTTTCATGGATGACTTCTTTGTTTATCGGAAGTCTTATGATGATTGTTTAAGCAATCTTGATCAAGTTTTGCAAAGTTGTGAACAAACAAATCTTGTCTTGAATTGGGTGCAGTGCCACTTTATGGTGAATGAAGGTATTGTCTTGGGTCATAAAATTTCTGAAAATGGTATTGAAGTGGACAAAGCTAAGGTTGATGCCATTGAGAAAATGCCATGTCCTAAGGATATCCAAGGTATTCGTAGTTTCCTAGGTCATGTTGGTTTCTATAGGAGATTTATCAAAGACTTTTCTAGAATTTCTAGGCCTGTTACAAATCTTTTGCAAAAGGAAGTTCCTTTTACTTTTGATGATGATTGCTTTGAAGCCTTTCAAACACTCAAGAAAGCCTTAATTTCTACACCTATTGTTCAACCACCTGATTGGAACTTGCCTTTTGAAATTATATGTGATGCTAGTGATTATGTTGTTGGTGTTGTTCTAGGACAAATAGTTGATAAGAAACTGAATGTCATTCATTATGCTAGTAAAACTCTAGAAAGCGCTCAATGAAATTATGCTACTACTGAAAAAGAATTTCTAGCAATGGTGTTTGCTTGTGATAATTTTAGATCTTACATTGTTGACTCTAAAGTTATCGTTCACACCGACCATGTTGCTATTAAATATCTTATGGAAAAGAAAGATGCTAAACCTAGACTTATTCGATGGGTTCTCTTGTTACAAGAATTTGATTTACATATTACTAATAGGAAAGGAGTTGAGAACCCAGTAGATGATAACTTGTCTACGCTTGAAAATGTGCTTGATGACCCACTACCTATTGATGATAGTTTTCCTCATGAGCAGCTAGCTGCAATAAATGTTTCTAATAACACTCCTTGGTATGCTGATTATGCTAATTATATTGTCGCTAAATATTTACCACCTAGCTTTACATACCAACAAAAGAAAAAATCTTCTTTGATTTAAGACACTACTTTTGGGATGACCCACATCTTTATAAAGAAGGACTAGATGGTATTATTAGACGTTGTGTACCTGAGCATGAACAGGGACAAATCCTACGGAAATGTCACTCCAAAGCTTATGGAGGGCATCATGCTGGAGATAGAACTGCTCACAAGGTATTGCAATCTGGATTTTATTAGCCTACTTTCTTCAAGGATGCCCGTAAGTTCATATTATCTTGTGATGAATGTCAAAGAATAGGTAATATCGGTAAGCGTCAAGAAAAGCCTATGAATTATTCACTTGTTGTTGAACCATTTGATGTTTAGGGATTTGATTACATGGGACCCTTTCCTTCCTCCAATGGGTATACACATATTTTGGTTGCTATTGATTATGTTACTAAATGGATAAAATGCTTGCCAAGTATGATGTTAACCATAAAATTGCATCACCTTATCATCCTCAGTCTAGTGGTCAAGTTGAACTTAGCAATGGGGAAATAAATTAATTTTACAAAAGACTGTCAATAGGTCCAGGAAGAATTGGTCTAAGAAATTAGATGATGCAATTTGGGCTTATAGAACAACATATAAAAATCCTATGGGTATGTCTCCTTAGAAAATGGTTTATGGAAAGGCTTGTCATTTGCCTCTTGAGTTAGAACATAAAGCATACTGGGTAGTCAAAGAACTCAATTATGATTTCAAACTTGCCGATGAAAAGATGTTATTTGATATTAGCTCATTAGATGAATGGAGAACCCAAGCTTATGAAAATGCCAAATTATTTAAAGAGAAGGTTAAAAGATGGCATGATAAAAGGATCCAAAAGCGTGAGTTCAAAGTCAGGTTCTTTGCAGGAAATCTCCTCTCTAAATGGGAAGGACCCTATGTTATCGAGGAGGTTTATTGGTCTGGAGCTATCAAAATAAATAATGCCGAAGGTACTAACCCGAAGGTTGTTAATGGGAAACGAATAAAACATTATATCTCAGGTACGCTCATTAATGTTGAAAGTAATATTATCCAAACTTTGACACTGGAAGAACACATAAAAGAGTCCTTCCGGAACACTCCAGAATCATGAGAATAAGGACGTACGTGATCGGTAAGTAAACGGACTCCGAAAAATCCGCAAAAATATTTTTGTTAGTTTTGGAATATTTAGAAATTTAGGAAAATAAGAAACTACCAGGTAGCGTACCTTGGTGGGCACAAGACACCAAGGCGCGCCTGGAAAGACACCAAGGCGCGCCTGGAAAGCCAGGCGCGCCTGGGTGGGTTGTGCCCACCTGGGGCACCTTCCGTACTCTGTTTTTCTTCCGTATTCTTGTTTCCCAAGATAAAAAATATTTATATACCTCCCCGAACCTGTTGACCACCATATCGCGAAGAAATCCTCTATTCTCTTTTCTTGTTGTTTCCGGTCAGATCTGTTAGGCTATCATGTCTTCTTCCTCCTCCAACAACATGGAAGAGGATCTTGGTTGATGAAGATTGAGATGAAGAGAGAGGAGCCCGTAGAAGCCGTCAAAGGAGACAAGAGCAAGGAGACTACTAGAGATCAAATCCCGGTGGTCGAGAAAGCACTGCCAGCAGAGGAAGAAGAAGAAGATATCCTTAAACCTTTATATGCTCATCTTACCCCTACTGAGATTGCAGCCTTTCGGATCATTGAAACGGTTCGTGTACAAAATGAATATCACACTCGTGAAAAATATTTTGCATCAAGAGAACATCATCTTCCTCCGGAGTGTCATCTGTAGATTGGAGAACCTCTTGATCTTGAAGGACAAGGTCACATATACTTCATCACCACCACCTTCTTCTTCATCACCAAAAGAAATTTGAGTTTCGGGTATGGGCAATCCCCTTGGCTTTCGCTACGCTTGGGGGAGGTGCCCCGGTATCGTATCGTCCCCACTATATTTTGCCTTTACTTATTTTAGTTCGATCTTTTGCTTGCTCATAAAACCTTTTTGTTCCTTAAGCTCGTTTCTAAAGAAATTATTATGCTCAAATTGCAGAACCATAAATTTCCTGACATTGGTTTCGATCTCCTCCAACCTTTTAAGGTGAAGATCACCAAATCTAGGTAGAGCCATCGCGACAAACAAGCAATCCAACACACGAGCAAACAAAAAGGCAAACGAGAAAAAGGCGAAAGGGAAAGAGAGGAGGAGATTGGGAAAGAGAGGGAGAATAAAACGGCAAGGGTGAAGTGGGGGAGAGGAAAACGAGAGGCAAATAATGTAATGCGAGAGATAGGGATTGTGATGGGTACTTGGTATGGTTGACTTTTTCCCAAACTCCCCGGCAATGGCGCCAGAAATTCTTCTTGCTACCTCTTGAGCACTGTGTTGGATTTCCCCGAAGAGGAGAGGATGATGCAGTAAAGTAGCGTAAGTATTTCCCTCAGTTTTGAGAACCAAGGTATCAATCCAGTAGGAGGCCACGCACAAGTCCCTCGTACCGCACAAAACGATAGCTACTCGCAACCAATGCGATTAGGGGTTGTCAATCCCTTCACGGTCACTTACGAGGGTGAGATCTGATAGAGATGATAAATAATATTTTTGGTATTTTTGATATAGAGATGCAAAGTGAAAAATAAAAGGCAAAGTAAAAACAAAGCAAGTATTAAAGTAATGGAGATTGATATGATGAGAATAGACCCTGGGGCCATAGTTTTCACTAGTGGCTTCTCTCAAGAGCATAAGTATTCTATGGTGGGTGAACAAATTACTGTTGAGCAATTGATAGAATTGAGCATAGTTATGAGTATATCTAGGTATGATCATGTATATAGGCATCACGTCCGAGACAAGTAAACCGAAACGATTCTGCATCTACTACTATTACTCCACTCATCCACCGCTATCCAGCATGCATCTAGAGTATTAAGTTAAAAACAGAGTAACGCCTTAAGCAAGATGACATGATGTAGACGGATAACTTCATGCAATATGATTAAAAAAACCATCTTGTTATCCTCGATGGAAACAATACAATACGTGCCTTGCAACCCTTTCTATCACTGGGTAAGGACACCGCAAGATCAAACCCAAAGCTAAGCACTTCTCCCATTGCAAGAACTACCATCTAGTTGGCCAAACCAAACCGATAATTCGAAGGGACTTGCAAAGATAACTCAATCATACATAAAAGAATTCAGAGAAGATTCAAATATTATTCATAGATAAGCTGGATCAGAAACCCACAATTCATCGGTCTCAACAAACACATCGCAAAAAGAAGATTACATCGAATAGATCTCCACAAGAGAGGGGGAGAACATTGTATTGAGATCCAAAAAGAGAGAAGAAGCCATCTAGCTACTAACTATGGACCCAAAGGTCTGAGGTAAACTACTCACACTTCATCGGAGAGGCTATGGTGTTGATGTAGAAGCCGTCCATGGTGGATGCCCCCTCCGGCGGAGCTCTGGAACAGGCCCCAAGATGGGATCTCGTGGATATAGAAAGTTGTGGCGGTGGAATTAGGTTTTTGGCTCTCCCTTGATCTGTCGGGGGTACGTAGGTATATATAGGAGGAAGGAGTACGTCGGTGGAGCAACAGGGGGCCCACGAGGTAGGGGGCGCGCCCTGGGGGGAGGGCGCGCCCCCCACCCTCGTGACCGCCTCGGTTGTTCCTTGGAGCAGGGTCCAAGTCTCCTGGATCACGTTCGGTGAGAAAATCACGTTCCTGAAGGTTTCATTCCGTTTGGACTCCGTTTGATATTCTGTTTCTTCGAAACACTGAAATAGGCAAAAAACAGCAATTCTGGGCTGGGCCTCTGGTTAATAGGTTAGTCCCAAAAATAATATAAAAGTGCAAAATAAAACCCAATTTAGTCCAAAACAGTAGATAAAGTAGCATGGAGCAATCAAAAATTATAGATACGTTGGAGACGTATCAGGCATCCCCAAGCTTAATTCCTGTTCGTCCTCGAGTAGGTAAATGATAAAAAAAGAATTTTTGATGCGGAGTGATACTTTGGCATAATTTCAATGTAAATCTTCTTAATTGTGGTATGAATAATCAGATCCGGAAGATTCAAGACAAAAGTTCATATTGACATAAAAATAATATTACTTCAAGCATACTAATCAAAGCAATCATGTCTTCTCAAAATAGCATGGCTAAAGAAAGTTCATCCCTACAAAATCATATAGTTAGGATATGCTTCATTTTCATCACACAAAGATGTTCCCAACTTATATACCCCTGATGACAAGCCAAGAAATTGTTTCATACTTAAATAATCTCAAACTTTTTCAACCTTCACGCAATATATGAGCGTGAGCCATGGATATAGCTCTATGGGTGGAATAGAATATGATGATGGGGATTGTGTGGAGAAGACAAAAAAGGAGAAAGTCTCACATTGACGAGGATAATCAACGGGCTATGGAGATGCTCATTAATTGATGTCAACATGAGGAGTAGGGATTTCCATGCAACGGATGCACTAGAGCTATGAATGCTCAACAAAAGAAAACTAGTGGGTGTGCATCCAACTTGCTTGCTCATGAAGACCTAGGGCATTTGAGGAAGCCCATTGTAGGAATATACAAGCCAAGTTCTATAATGAAAAAATCCCACTAGTATAAAAAAGACAACTTATGAGACTCACTACATGAAGAACAAGGTGCTAGTTTGAAGCACAATATATGAGACTCACTACATGAAGAACAAGGTGCTACTTTGAAGCACAAGTGTGGAAAAAGAGATAGTATCATTGCCCTTTTTTTATTTTTTATTTTTTTGGGACTTCTTTTTTTTGGCCTTTCTCTTTTTTTTGGGGCAATGCTCTAATAATGATGATCATCACACTTCTATTGATTACAACATAAGGATTACAACTCGAAACTTAGAACAAGATATGACTCTATATGAATGCCTACGGCGGTGTACCGGGATGGTGCAATGAATCAAGAGTGGCATGTATGAAAAATAATGCATGGTGGCTTTGCCACAAATACGATGTCAACTACATGATCATGCAATGGCAATATGACAAAAGTAATGTATGTCATGAATATGATGATGGAAGTTACATGGCAATATATCTCGGAATGGCTATGGAAATGCCATGATAGGTAGGTATGGTGGCTATTTTGAGGAATATATAAGGAGATTTATGTGTGATAGAGTGTATCGTATCACGGGGTTTGGATGCACCGGCGAAGTTTGCACCAACTCTCAAGGTGAGAAAGGGCAATGCACGGTACCGAAGAGGCTAGCAAAGGCGGAAAGGTAAAAGTGCGTATAATCCATGGACTCAACATTAGTCAAAAGAACTCATATACTTATTGTAAAAATTTAGAAGTCATCAAAAATCAAGTACTACGTGCATGCTCCTAGGGGGGTAGATTGGTAGGAAAAGACCATCGCTCGTCCCCGACCAGCACTCATAAGGATGGACAAGCCAGGTACACTTCATGTTTCAAATTTGTTACACAACTTTAACCATATGTGCATGCTGCGGGACATGCAAACTTCAACACAAGCATTTCTCAAATTCACAACTACTCAACTAGCACGACTTTGATATTATTCATACCTCAAAACAATTATCAAGCATCAAACTTATCTTAGTATTCAACGCACTCAAAAGAAAGTTTCACATATCTTGAATACCAAGTATATTAACATTAAGCAAATTACCATGATATTAACGACTCTCAAAATAATCTAAGTGAAGCATGAGAGATCAATAGTTTCTTTAAAACAAATCCACCACCGTGCTCTAAAATATCTAAGTGAAGCACTAGAGCAAAAATTATCACGCTCAAAAGATATAACTGAAGCACTATGAGCAAAACTATCAAGCTCAAAAGATATAAGTGAAGAACATAGAGTATTCTAGCAAATTCCAATTGGTGTATGGCCCTCTCAAAAGGTGTGTACAGCAAGGATGATTGTGGTAAACTAACAAGCAAAGACGCAAATAATACAAGACGCTCCAAGCAAAACACATATCAGGTGGTGAATAAAAATATAGCTCCAAGTAAATTACCGACGGAAGTAGACGAAAGAGGGGATACCTTCCGGGGCATCCCCAAGCTTTGACTTTTTGGTGTCCTTGGATTATCTTGGGGGTGCCATGGGCATCCCCAAGTTTAGGATCTTGCCACTCCTTGTTCCATAATCCATCAAAAGAATTCACCCAAAACTTGAAAACTTCACAACACAAAACTCAATAGAAATCTCGTGAGCTCCGTTAGTGAAAGAAAACAAAAGACTACTTTAAGGTACTGTAATGAACTCATTCTTTATTTATATTGGTGTTAAACCTACTGTATTCCAACTTCTCTATGGATCATAAACTATTTTACTAGCCATAGATTCATCAAAATAAGGAAACAACACACGCAAAATAGAATCTGTCAAAAACAGAACAGTCTGTAGTAATCTGTAACTAACGCAAACTTCTTGAACTCTAAAACTTCTACCAAAATAGGAAGTCCTGGAAAATTTGTCTATTCAACATCAGCAAAAAGAATCAACGCAAAATCACGTTCCTGTGATTTAACAAAATTATATTCGTGCGCGCAAAGTTTCTGTTTTTCAGCAGAATCAAATCAACTATCATCGTAGGTTATCCTATAGGTTCTACTTGGCACAAACACTAATTAAAACATAAAACCACATCCAAACAGAGGCTAGATGGATTATTTATTGCTATACAGGAGCAAAAACAAAAAAATAAAAATAAAATTGGGTTGCCTCCCAACAAGCGCTATCGTTTAACGCCCCTAGCTAGGCATAGAAGCAAGGATAGATCTAGGTTTTGCCATCTTTGGTAGGCAATCCATAAGTGGCTCTCATGATAGATTCATAAGGTAATTTTATTTTCTTTCTAGGGAAGTGTTCCATGCCCTTCTTTAAGGGAAATTGGAATCTAATATTCCCTTCCTTCATATCAATAATCGCACCAATCGTTCTAAGGAAAGGTCTACCAAGAATAATAGGACATGAAGAATTGCAATCTATATCAACAACGATAAAATCTACGAGCACATAATTCCTATTTTCAACAATAAGAACATCATTAGTTCTTCCTATAGGCTTTTTAATAGTGGAATCCGCAAGATGCAAGTTTAGAGAGCAATCTTCAAAGTCACGGAAATCTAGCAAATCACACAAAGTTTTGGGAATAGTGGAGACACTAGCACCCAAATCACACAAGGCATGAAACTCATAATTTTTAATTTTTATTTTAATAGTAGGTTCCCACTCATCATAGAGTTTTATAGGGATAGAAACTTTCAACTCAAGTTTTTCTTCATAAGATTGCATCAAGGCATCAACAATGTGTTCGGTAAAGGCCTTATTTTGACTATAAGCATGAGGAGAATTTAGCACGGATTGCAACAAGGAAATACAATCAATTAGGGAGCAATTTTCATAATTAAATTCCTTGAGATCCAAAATAGTGGGTTTAGCAACATCTAGGTTTTTATTTCTTTCAATCCCACTTTCATCAATTTCATCATCAAGGTCTAAAAACTCTGAATTCTTAGAACGCCTTCTAGGTAAAGTAAGATCATACTAACTTTCATCAAGATTCATATTGCAAAACAAAGATTTAATGGGGGACACATCAATAACTTTTAGATATTCATCTTGATTTTCATAGGAATTCGGTTTAGCGGCCATCTTATTGACTAAGGTAGCTTGCATATCCGAAATATTAGCGGTCAACTTTTCAAGACGAGCAATTAGGGATCTTATACCATCAAATTCTTTAGACATATCATTGAGCTCTTTATTCATATAGCTCATGAAACCTTTTTGTTCCTTAAGCTCATTTCTAAAGAAATTATTATGCTCAAATTGTAGAACCATAAATTTCCTGACATTGGTTTCGATCTCCTCCAACCTTTGAAGGTGAATATCACCAAATCTAGGTAGAGCCATCGCGACAAACATGCAATCCAACACACGAGCAAACAAAAAGGCAAACGAGAAAAAGGCGAAAGGGAAAGAGAGGAGGAGATTGGTAAAGAGAGGGCAAATAAAACGGCAAGGGTGAAGTGGGGGAGAGGAAAACGAGAGGACAATAATGTAATGCGAGAGATAGGGATTGTGTAGGACCTTGAAGTATGTCTAGAGGGGGGGTGATTAGACTACTTGACCAATTAAAAACTTAACCTTTTCCCAATTTTGGGCTTTGGCAGATTTTATCTATCTTTGAACAAGTCAAGCAATCTTCACGGAATTCAAGCAAGCATGCAAAGAGTATATAGGTAGCAGAAAATAAAGCATGCAACTTGCAAGAATGTACAGGGAAGGGTTTGGAGAATTCAAATGCAATTGGAGACACGGATGTTTTTGTCGTGGTTCCGATAGGTGGTGCTATCGTACATCCACGTTGATGGAGACTTCAACCCACGAAGGGTAACGGTTGCGCGAGTCCACGGAGGGCTCCACCCACGAAGGGTCCACGAAGAAGCAATCTTGTCTATCCCACCATGGCCGTCGCCCACGAAGGACTTGCCTCACTAGCGGTAGATCTTCACGAAGTAGGCGATCTCCTTGCCCTTACAAACTCCTTGGTTCAACTCCACAATCTTGTCGGAGGCTCCCAAGGGACACCTAGCCAATCTAGGAGACACCATTCTCCAAGAGGTAACAAATGGTGCATTGATGATGAACTCCTTGCTCTTGTGCTTCAAATGATAGTCTCCCCAACACTCAACTCTCTCTCATAGGATTTGGATCTGGTGGAAAGAAGATTTGAGTGGAAAGCAACTTGGGGAAGGCTAGAGATCAAGATTCATATGGTAGGAATGCAATTTCTTGCCTCAACACATGAGTAGGTAGTTCTCTCTCAGAAATGGTAAGTTGGAAGTGTAGGTTTGTTCTGATGGCTTTCTCCATGAATGAAGAGGAGGTGGAGGGGTATATATAGCCTCCACACAAAATCTAACCGTTACACACAATTTACCAAACTCGGTGAGACCGAATCATCAAACTCGGTCGGACCGATTTAGTAAACCTAGTGACTGTTAGGGTTTTCGGTGGGACTGACATGCAAATCGGTAGGACCGATATGATTAGGGTTAGGGCATAACGTAATCTTGGTGAGACTGATTACACAAACTCAGTGAGACCGAATTTGGTAATTAGCTAACCAGAGAGTTGGTCAGGCAAACTCGGTGGGACCGATTCGCTCTTTTGGTGAGACCAAAAAGTTACGAAAGGGAAACAGAGAGTTCACATTGCAATCTCGGTGGGACCAATCGCTCACTTCGATTAGACCGAAACGTTACGAAGGAAACAGAGAGATTACAATCCCATCTCGGTGAGACCGAGATCCCTATCGGTGAGACCGATTTGCCTAGGGTTTGTGGGAGTGGCTATGACATTTGAACTCGGTGGCGCCGGATGGAAAGAATCAGTAGGGTCGAGTTTGACTTTAGGTTTAGGTCATATGTGGATGTGAGAAAGTAGTGGAGGGTTTTGGAGCATATCACTAACCACATGAAGCAAGAGGCTCATTAAGCAACACCTCATCCCTCCTTGATAGTATTGGCTTTTCCTATAGACTCAATGTGATCTTAGATCACTAAAATGTAAAATGTAGAGTCTTGAGCTTTTGAGCTTGAGCCAATCCTTTGTCCTTGATATTTTGAGGGATCCACTTTCATCATCCATGCCATGCCATTCATTGAGCTTTCCTGAAATATTTGTCTTGTAATAGCATTAGCTCAATGAGCTATATGTTGTTATGAATTACCAAAACCACCTAGGGATAGTTGCACTTTCAATCTCCCCCTTTTTGGCAATTGATGACAACATATAGATCAAAGCTTCGACAAATTATAATAAGATTGAAAAACATCATCGCTTTGAGAAGTATGTGATGAGCAAGAGCTCCCCCTAAATTTGTGCATATTTCAAGATTTGCTTTGGACTGCAAATGCACAAGGAATTAGGCTCATGGGTTACTCTTCCATGTCACATACATCTTGGTGGAGCGCTCAAAATAATAAAGATTGAATACATGCACTCATCACCAAGCAAAGTGAATGATCATATAAGGATAAGTAAGATAATAACATATAACAAGCATAAGTGTAGCTTATGATCAAACACATGATCATCAATGTCTCACAGGTAATTGCATAGTATCTCAAGCAATCAAAAGCAAACAAAGTTCAACCAAGAAGACAAGAGAGAACAAAAGCAGAAAATCTCTCTCTCGAAGCCTATGATCTATACATTTTTCTCCCCCTTTGGCAACAAGTTACCAAAAAGTTCCTAGAAAATGCATAGGACTATATCGTCTCTCAGGCTTGGTCTTCTGCTGGTTGGAGCTGAAGGAGTTGGTGCTGGAGCTGGTTGCACTGGAGCTATAGCTGGTGCAGATGAAGTGGCTCTGGTGTCTATCACTGGCTCCACAGCTGATCTTTGAGCTCGAGGCACTCTGGCAAATGCATCTGTAGTTGTCATGCCCTTCCTCTCATGCATGTCATCCTGTAGCTGCTCCACAACTGACTGAATCTCAGTTACTTTGACATCTAAATCATAGAATTTTTGTTCCATGATTCTTTCCAGGCTCTCCTGGTTTTGAGTTAGGGTGGCCAACCCCTTCCCAATCCGCAGAGTTGATGCTATCAAGTAACCAAGCTGCTCCTGCTTCTTCTTCAGAAAGTACTTAGATGCCTCTGCTTGAGATGGCATCTTGGCAGCCTTCTCTTTCCTTGCATTTTCCTTCTTCTCTTGGGCTTGTACTGATGATGGTTCATTCTCAGTCATGACAACTTGATTGTCCTCAAATTCAGGATAGAGAACTAAGTGTTCCTTATCCAACAGATACTTCCCTGTGCCCATCTTTGAGTTAATCAACTCCTGATTCTGTGGGGCATATCCACAGCTCCTCTTTTGGTCTGCTGCTGTCCTCTTGATAGTTTCAACTATGAGGCTCATGACCTTGAATTTCTGGGGCACATCAAAAATGTGAAGCAAGTTAATTGCATGCCCTTTGATCATGTTGTGGTCACCTGATTTGGGCAACAAAGTGTGCCTTAGGATCTAGTTGATCGTAGGCAGCCCTGACAGAAGAAAATGAACTGATCCAAACTTGAAAGTCTCAAGTGCATCATCAGGGATCTCCTTGTACATCTGTGACATTGAGTTATGATACATTTTCGTCTTGGCATAAATGTCCAAGTCATTTTCACTCTCCTTGGGGGCATTGATCAGACTTGCCCATTCCTCTATGGTTGTTTGGTATCTTGTTCCTTCAGACATCCAAACTATCCTGCCATCTGGATGGAAATGTGCTGTGGAGTAGAATTGCATAATGAGCTCGTCATTCCAGTTTGTGAGCTTCTGCCCAACAAAATCTGCAACTCCACACGCACTGAAGCTATCATACACTCCAGGATAGTGTTCTGCATTCTCCTGAATGTAGGTCCAATCGACCCACCTCATATCACAGACTATGGGCTTCTTATCCAATAAGATGGTCTCATAGAAGTCCTGCTGCTCCTTGGTGTGGAACCTATAATCTACAGCAGTCCTTCTCCTGGTGGCATATGGATCTGACTCTCTCCATAGCCTCAACCCTAGATCTCTCCTGATCTTCATGTTCTCAGCCACAGGATGAGCATCATTGTGATCTAGAATCTTGGGTTTGAGCTTCCTTAAGATCTGCCCTTCTTCATCTTCCTCAGTAGTAACATCAGGCATTGGGGCCTTGTTCTTCTCAGCTGCTGGTATACTCCTGGTATTCCTCTTTGGTGCACTCTTGGGCTTGGGGGCAGCTTTGGGCTTTGAAGTTGTAGCCCCTGACTTTATGGCATCACCCATCAGCTTTTGTGCCTTGGGTGCTGGTTCAGCAACCTCTTCTTCTTCCTCTTCCTCCATCATAGAAGGCTTCCCAATCACTCTGGCCATGGTCTTCTTGACCCTTTCCTTCCTTTTCTTTCCTTCAGCAGCAGCAGGCTCTTTGGGTTGGGATTCCAAAGAAGCTTGAGTGGAGACTCTGGCTTTGGACATTGGTTGTCTACCTGCAGGCCTTTTGATCTTCATGCCTGGCTTTACTGCAGTTGAGCTGTACTCCTTCTGGAGCACTTTCTTCTTTGAACTTGCCTCATCCTCAATTGCCACATAATCCTCATCCTCAGACTCTGAGGTCTTCTTCTTCCTTGTCCTTGTGGTAGCCTTGCGTAAATTGTTGGGAGTGCTTCTGCTCCCCTCATCTGAGCTGCTAGAGGGACTAGTGCCCTCACTCATGTGAATCCGCTCTTCTGACTTGTTCTGGTTGTCACTTTGGTCTGACATGCTGCACACACTGACTGCTGACCCTGTGAATAGTTATAGATGAGGTAGAGTGGATGAGCATCACAAAATGCAGAGATTTTTGCAAAAGAATGATTCAAAAAACTTAGTTTTAGTTTTCCACAAAAAGCATTTCGGATCTACCGATTTTCAAACTCGGTGATACCGAAGCAGTTTTGGAACCTAAACTAGTGAACTCAGTCAGACCGAGTCACAGTTTGGTGGCACCGAGACTGCTAGGGTTTCACAAAGTTCTAAAATTGGTCAGACCGAGACTTACTAGTGCAATGGCGTTAGCCAAATCGGTGGGACCGAGTTTTTCAACTCGGCGGGTCCGAGATGGTTTCGGCGGAAACCTAACCCTAAATTTTCGAATCACACCTATTCTAAGGATCGTTTTGACTGGATAGAAGTGTTTCAATCGTGGCAACATGCATTACGAACACAATCTGCTGAGAATCAGACGAGGATAGCACTGTGATCGAGTTCATACCCTAGTTCGGCGGTGAACTCGCTACGGTGGCAACAGCGGAGAAGAAGTCTGTTGACGGCGGCGAAGACCAGCGACAGGAGGCGGCTGGCGACGAGATCGACAATTTGTAGACCTAGTAGGCAGAGCGAGCTATGCGCGGGCAAGGAGTTTCGGAGAAAGTTTTCCAAAATTTGCCTGTGTGAATATATAGCCCAACACTGTCGGTGTGACCGTGTGGAACAACTCGGTGGCACCGAGATGCATAACTGTTAACAGTTACAGCAACTCGATGTGACCAAAAAGTTCAAATCGGTTGCATCGAGATTGAAAACCTAGATCGACTTAGTGATCTTGGTATGACCGAAATGGAGGAATCGGTCAGACCGAAAATCACAAAGAAGTTTTGGAAGTTTAAGTCTATGACGAATCGGGGACTCCGAGTGCTCCTCACACAGAGTGGTTCGAATCTGATTTATCAAATTTTGTGATGTAGCATGAATAGAGTTTGAGACAAGAAAAGCATAGATAGCTAGAGAAGGTTCTTAGGCATTCTTGTCCATCCACTTGGCCAAAGAAAAAGAAGCCAATCGATCAAAACAACAAGTGGATGTCCTCGAATGAGTAAAATACGCATCCAACATGCTCACACAATAAAATGACAAATGAAATATGTGACAAAGCATGCACAACCAATTCTAGTATCTATCAAACAATTAGCGATGACTAGGTCATCTATATATGAGTATATTGACTTAGGAGTCAAATGAGAACATTTGATCATAGATGATACTCATCGTTTAAGCTCAAGTGGGGTTACCACTTTTACATAAAGCATTTATGTGTTCACATCATTCGAGTTGCTTTGACTCAATTCTTAGAGTTAAGCTCCCCCTAGATGTGAGATCCCCCCTTAGAGGGATAAACTAACCTTGGGTTTTGTCGATGATGACTTCATGTAGGTGTTGAAGATGTGGATGCTCAATGTTAATGTAGATCTTTTGGAGCAATCCTTTGGAGTTAGTTGCACTTTCAATACCTACACGGGTTAGTCCCACAAGGAACAAACAAGAATATCCACAGACATAGAGTGATGCACACACAAAATGATGTCCATGAAAACATTTGGTTACCTTGTCCCTTGCCTTACCAACATGAGGGTTTGTGACTCCTTGAACTAGTGCAAGATATGGAAGGTGGTTGCACTTGTCCTTGCCATAATGATATGAGTGAAAAATGTCGGCGGAGTCACCCTCAAGAACTCTCTAGTTCTTCTTCTTCGGGATCCACATCATCTTGATGGGAATCCTTGGTGTAGTAGTTATGCTTGATGAAGTAGAACTTGACGTAGTCTTGGGAACCCACTTGACCAAGGCCTTAGGTGCTTCATCAAATGCATCAATCTCCTCTTGAAGCTTGTCCTTGCCTTTGTTCTTGTGGTCTTGTGGTGGAAGATCATCTTGTTCTTGTGTTCCCTTGAAGGAAGTAGGATCATACTTCTCTTGTTGAGGAACAAACTTCATCTTGGGGTATTGATCTCCTTCCCACTCAACTCCATTGGCATTGAACTTTCATTCAAAACCAACACCTTGATTCTTCCGGTGCCTTTCTTGCTTGCGTACAATTTCCTCAATTGCTTACTCCCGGCAAGGCTCTTGTATACACATTTCTCTATAATTCCCTTCAATAAGCTGTTTTCTTGCTCAAGTGTAACTTGGCTAAGAGAATCATTAGTGGAATCAAGAGAACTACTAGAAGCAACAATATTGGATTTAGCACGATTATTGTTACTACTAGAGGAAGAATCCTTCTTGTTCTTGTTACTAGACTTGACTTGAGGCATGTAAGTAGATAAGAGTAAACGCTTGGCAATATAAGAAGAACTTTTCTTACGGAGATCATCATTGATTGCTTTTAGGAACTCATGCTCTTGCTCAAGATTGAGCTTTTCAAAGCGTAACTTCTCATGAGCCCTTAAAAGTTCTCGATGATTTTCGAAGATAGTTTCATGAGCTAACTTAAGAGTGTTTAGTTCTTTAGTTAGACGCTCAATCTTCTCCTTATCATTGTCATTCGTTTCATCTTGATTAGCACGATTAATTGATGTTTCATCATAGTATTCATCACTAGAGTTGTCAATAAGTAAATCATCATCACCTAACAAGTCATCTTCATCACTATTAAAATCAACATACTCGGGGTGTGTTACCTTAGGACCTTTGGCCATGAAGCATCTTCCAATTCCTTCATTTGGTGATTCAAATATGTCGTAGGAGTTGGTTGACACAAGTGCTAGACCGGCAACACCTTCATCTTGAGTATGTTCGGAGTCGGAGTGATAGCTTCTCTCGGAGTGATGTTCAGAGTCGGAACCGGATACCCATTCACCAACATGAGCTTGATGTCTTTGTTTTGTGTAGCTCTTTGATGACTTGTCCTTCCTTTTCGAATCCTTGCTTCTCCGGGATGTTCTTCGTTCATAACAATCATCTCTACTCCTCTCTCTTGGTGGTGATTCTTCTCTTCTACTTCTTCTCTTAGGAGAATCTTCTCTTCTTTTGTAGGGTGTTGTACACTCATTGGAATAGTGTCCGGGTCTCCCACAATTGTAGCAATTGCGCTCTCGACTCGAAGATCTTTTGTCATTGTAGGACCTTGACTTAGATCTTCTTTCTTTGCTTCTACTTTTGTAGAATTTGTTGAAATTCTTCACCATTAAGCTCAATTCTTCATTGAAGGTTTGTTTATCACTTGATGATGTAGGAGCTTCACATGAGGCTTTGTAAGCACCACTTGACTTGTTGTGAAGTTCCTCTTTATCCTTCAGTGACATCTCATGAGCAACGATTCTACCAATGACTTCTGTTGGCTTGAGATTCTTGTAATTGGGCATCATTTGAATCAATGTGCACAGGGTATCATACTTTCCATACAATGCTCTTAGGATTTTCTTGATAATGAATCTGTCGGTCATCTCTTCACTTCCTAAGTCGGCATTCTCATTTGTGATAAGAGCAAGCCTAGAGTACATTTTAGCGACACCTTCACCATCCTTCATTTTGAACTTGTCAAGCTGACTTTGGAGCACATCCAACTTGGATTCCTTGATGGAGTCGGTATCTTCATGCATATCAATCAAAGTGTCCCAAATTTCCTTTGCATTCTCAAGCGGGCTGATTTTGTTGAATTCTTCAGGGCATAAACCGTTGAAGAGGATATCACAAGCTTGAGCGTTGTATTGCAGCATCTTCAATTCATCCGCACTAGCTTCACGGTTTGGTTCTCTCCCATCAAAGAATTCAACGTGCAAACCAATACACACAATAGCCCAAACAGCGGGGTTATGTCCGAGAATATGCATTTTCATCTTATGCTTCCAACTAGCAAAATTAGTGCCATCAAAGTAAGGACCTCTACGGTGATAATTTTCCTCGCTAGAGGCCATACTCTCATAGGTTGTGAAACCAAGGCAATGACCACCAAAAGCTATGGAAATCAAAGCACATGGAGACCAAAGCTTTGATACCACTTGTAGGACCTTGAAGTGTGTCTAGAGGGGGGGTGATTAGACTACTTGACCAATTAAAAACTTAACCTTTTCCCAATTTTAGGCTTTGGCAGATTTTAGTTATCTTTGAACAAGTCAAGCAATCTTCACGCAATTCAAGCAAGCATGCAAAGAGTATATAGGCAACGGAAAATAAAGCATGTAACTTTCAAGAATATAAAGGGAAGGGTTTGGAGAATTCAAACGCAATTGGAGAAATAGATGTTTTTGTCGTGGTTCCGATAGGTGGTGCTATCGTACATCCACGTTGATGGAGACTTCAACCCACGAAGGGTAACGGTTGCGCGAGTCCACGAAGGGCTCCACCCATGAAGGGTCCACGAAGAAGCAACCTTGTCTATCCCACCATGGTCGTCGCCCACGAAGGACTTGCCTCACTAGCGGTAGATCTTCACGAAGTAGGCGATCTCCTTGCCCTTACAAACTCCTTGGTTGAACTCCACAATCTTGTCGGAGGCTCCCAAGTGACACCTAGCCAATCTAGGAGACACCACTCTCCAAGAGGTAACAAATGGTGTGTTGATGATGAACTCCTTGCTCTTGTGCTTCAAAAGATAGTCTCCCCAACACTCAACTCTCTCTCATAGGATTTGGATCTGGTGGAAAGAAGATTTGAGTGGAAAGCAACTTGGGGAAGGCTAGAGATCAAGATTCATATGGTAGGAATGCAATATCTTGGCGTCAACACATGAGTAGGTAGTTCTCTCTCAGAAATGGTAAGTTGGAAGTGTAGGTTTGTTCTGATGGCTTTCTCCACGAATGAAGAGGAGGTGGAGGGGTATATATAGCCTCCACACAAAATCTAACCGTTACACACAATTTACCAAACTCGGTGAGACCGAATCATCAAACTCGGTCGGACCGATTTAGTAAACCTAGTGACCGTTAGGGTTTTCGGTGGGACTGACATGCAAATTGGTAGGACCGATATGAGTAGGGTTAGGGCATAACGTAATCTCGGTGAGACCGATTACACAAACTCGGTGAGACCAAATTTGGTAATTAACTAACCAGAGAGTTGGTCAGGTAAACTCGGTGGGACCGATTCGCTCTTTCAGTGAGACCGAAAAGTTACGAAAGGGAAACAAAGAGTTTACATTGCAATCTCGGTGGGACCGATCGCTCACTTCGGTTAGACCGAAACATTACAAAGAGAAACAGAGAGATTACAATCCCATCTCGGTGAGACCGAGATCCCTATCAGTGAGACCGATTTGCCTAGGGTTTGTGGCAGTGGCTATGACATTTGAACTCGATGGCGCCGGATGGAAAGAATCGGTAGGGCTGAGTTTGACTTTAGGTTTAGGTCATATGTGGATGTGAGAAAGTAGTGAAGGGTTTTGGAGCATATCACTAAGCACATGAAGCAAGAGGCTCATTAAGCAACACCTCATCCCTCCTTGATAGTATTGGCTTTTCCTATAGACTCAATGTGATCTTGGATCACTAAAATGTAAAATGAAGAGTCTTGAGCTTTTGAGCTTGAGCCAATCCTTTGTCCTTGATATTTTGAGGGATCCACTTTCATCATCCATGCCATGCCATTCATTGAGCTTTCCTAAAATATTTGTCTTGTAATAGCATTAGCTCAATGAGCTATATGTTTTTATGAATTACCAAAACCACCTAGGGATAGTTGCATTTTCAGATTCTGATGGGTACTTGGTATGGTTGACTTTTGCGCAAACTCCCCGGCAACGGCGCCAGAAATTCTTCTTGCTACCTCTTGAGCACTGCATTGGATTTCCCCGAAGAGGAGAGGATGATGTAGTAAAGTAGCGTAAGTATTTCCCTCGGTTTTGAGAACCAAGGTATCAATCCAGTAGGAGGCCACGCACAAGTCCCTCGTACCTACACAAAACAATAGCTACTCGCAACCAACGCGATTAGGGGTTGTCAATCCCTTCACGGTCACTTACGAGGGTGAGATCTGATAGAGATGATAAATAATATTTTTGGTATTTTTGATATAGAGATGCAAAGTGAAAAGTAAAAGGCAAAGTAAAAACAAAGCAAGTATTAAAGTAATGGAGATTGATATGATGAGAATAGACCCGGGGGCCATAGTTTTCACTAGTAGCTTCTCTCAAGAGCATAAGTATTCTATGGTGGGTGAACAAATTACTGTTGAGCAATTGATAGAACTGAGCATAGTTAGAGCATCTCTAGTGGCTTGTGTAAATTTGGTAGTCTATATCTTCACATACACAATGGTGTAATTTTTTTTAATTTTAGACAACCTCAGTTTCCAGTGGATTGTCTAAATTTGGTAGTCCATGTCTCCAACGGCTATATTTTCAACAGCTACTTTTCCAGAAATGAGGAGTTGTTGATCTGTGAGTCCATCTCATATGAGTTTTCCATCTGCACACAAAGAGCAGCAGCAGCAATATCCAGATATTCAGAGAACAATACCAATATGCAGATACAGGGAGCAGCAGCAATATTCAGATACAGGGAGCAGCAGCAATATTCAGAGAGCCGGCGCTCGCGCACACGCTACTGCCTCGCAGCCGCCTCGCGCTCGTGCCTCACAGCCGCCTCGCGCTCGTGCCTCATAGCCGCTGCTCGCAGCCGGCGCCCCAGCCGCTCGCGCACACGCTCGCACCCATAGCTTGCGCATCCCCCTCACACCCGCCGCTCGTAGCCGGCGCACCCGCCGCTCGCGCACATGCTCGCCGCCGGCGCCGCACTCGCAACCGGAGCCCCATCTCCCTGCCCCTTCTCTCGCATCTCCCTGCCCCATCTGCAAGGGCGACAGTGGCCGGCGGCGGCGGCCGGATTTGGCCTCAGATCCATCGGCCCCATCTCCCTGCCCTATCTCTTCAATCACTCTCCCTCTCTCCGAATCGAAAAAACCAAAGCGTGCCTCAGCGACGACGAGCTCCTCGGGGCAGTGGCATGGCCGTCTTCTCGTCTCCAACTTCTCCAGATCAGCGCGGGAGCGAGCTCGCGAAGGGGCAGCTCTGTTTGGACGTCCTAGCTCCGTCGTCTAAATATGGACAATGCGTAGCGATTCGGGTGGATGTCTAAAATTTAGAATAGCACATACACAAGTCGCTGGACACATTTTTTGGCCTCTGATGGTCTATATTTGACATAGACTATGGGATACACAAGCCACTAGAGATGCTCTTATGAGTATATCTAGGTATGATCATGTATATATGCATCACATCCGAGACAAGTAAACCGAAATGATTCTGCATCTACTACTATTACTCCACTCATCGACCGCTATCCAGCATGCATCTAGAGTATTAAGTTAAAAACAGAGTAACGCCTTAAGCAAGATGACATGATGTAGAGGGACAACTTCATGCAATATGATAAAAAAACATCTTGTTATCCTCAATGGCAACAATACAATACGTGCCTTGCAACCCTTTCTGTCACTTGGTAAGGACACCGCAAGATCGAACCCAAAGCTAAGCACTTCTCCCATTGCAAGAACTACCAATCTAGTTGGCCAAACCAAATGGATAATTCGAAGAGACTTGCAAAGATAACTCAATCATACATAAAATAATTTAGAGAAGATTCAAATATTATTCATAGATAAGCTGGATCATAAACCCACAATTCATCGGTCTCAACAAACACACCGCAAAAAGAAGATTACATTGAATAGATCTCCACAAGAGAGGGGGAGAACATTGTATTGAGATCCAAAAAGAGAGAAGAAGCCATCTAGCTAATAACTATGGACCCGAAGGTCTGAGGTAAACTACTCACACTTCATTGGAGAGGCTATGGTGTTGATGTAGAAGCCCTCCGTGGTGGATTCCCCCTCCGGCGGAGCTCCGGAACAGGCCCCAAGATGGGATCTCGTGGATAGAGAAAGTTGCGACGGTGGAATTAGGTTTTTGTCTCTCCCTTGATCTGTCGGGGGTACGTAGGTATATATAGGAGGAAGGAGTACGTCGGTGGAGCAACAGGGGGCCCGCGAGGTAGGGGGCACGCCCAGGGGGGAGGGCGCGCCCCCCACCCTCGTGATCGCCTCGGTTGTTCCTTGGAGCAGGGTCCAAGTCTCCTGGATCACGTTCGGTGCGAAAATCACGTTCCCGAAGGTTTCATTCCGTTTGGACTCCGTTTGATATTTTGTTTCTTCGAAACACTGAAATAGCCAAAAAAACAGCAATTCTAGGCTGGGCCCTCCGGTTAATAGGTTAGTCCCAAAAATAATATAAAAGTGGAAAATAAAGCCCAATATAGTCCAAAATAGTAGATAAAGTAGCATGGAGCAATCAAAAATTATAGATACGTTGGAGATGTATCAGTTGTGCTCACCCAGGCCCACCTCCGGTGCCCATCTTCTGGTATGTAAGTCATTTTGACCTAGAGAAAAATAAAGAGAGGACTTTCGGGATGGAGCGCCACCGTCTCGAGGCGGAACTTGGGCAGGAGCACTTTTGCCCTCCGGCGGAGCAATTCCATCGAGGGATATTCCCTCCCAGAGGGGGAAATCATCGTCATCATCATCACCAACAACTCTCCCATCTTGGGGAGGGAAATCTCCATCGAAATCTTCAACATCACCATCTCCTCTTCAAACCCTAGTTCATCTCTTGTGTTCAATCTTTGTACTGGAACTATAGAGTGGTGCTTCTGGGTAACTAGTAGTGTTGATTACATCTTGTAGTTGACAACTATATGGTTTACTTGGTGGAAGATTATATGTTCAGATCCAATATGCTATTTGATACCCCTCCGATCTTGAGCATGATTATCATTTGTGAGTAGTTACTTTTGTTCTTGAGGTCACGGGAGAAATCATGTTGCAAGTAATCATGTGAACTTGATATGTGTTTGATATTTTGATAGTATGTATGTTGTGATTCCCTTAGTGGTGTCATGTGAACATCGACTACATGAGACTTCACCATATTTGGGCCTAAGGGAATGCATTGTGGAGTAGTTATTAGATGATGGGTTGCGAGAGTGACAGAAGCTTAAACCCTAGTTTATGCGCTATTCCATAAGGGACCGATTGGATCCAAAAGTTTAATGTTATGGTTAGAATTTATTCTTAATACTTTTATCGTAGTTGCGGATTCTTGCGAGGGGGTTAATCATAAGTAGGAGGTTTGTTCAAGTAAGAACAACAACTAAGCACCGGTCCACCCACATATCAAATTATCAAAGTAGCCAACACAAATCGAACCAACATGATGAAAGTGACTAGATGAAATTCCCCACTACTAGGCAAAAGCCTAGTAGTAGCGCGGGTTAAATGGCTAGTAGTAGAGTGGGCACCCGCGCTACTACTACGACGCTACAGCTAACTTGTAGTAGTAGTGCGGGTGCACCCGCGCTACTACTACGTGTGTTAGTAGTAGCGTGGGTGCGACCCACGCTACTACTATTAATTTCAAAAACAAAAAAATTCTCGATGTCGTGTGTGCTCTCAATGGAAGCAATGCTTCGATCCACCGATGCTAGGGGTCACCGGAGCTGCGGAAGGGCAGATGCAGACAAGAACCAGCGTTGGCTATTGTAGAGCGCCCGGATCCATGGCTGAGTAAGGCGGCGGCGTGGGGCTCCTCTTTGCGGCCAAGGCAGGGAGCTCCTGGTCGTCCATGGCAATGACCTGCACAGGCAAGGACATGGTAGGGTGAGTGAAACCAGAGGGCAGAGGGGAAAAGAGAAAGAAGGGAGAGATGAAGGAAACAGAGGGAGCACCGGGGCTAGTCGTTGGTGGTGAGGTGCTCCAGTGTGGTGGCGGGAGGCGAGGGGGAAGACCGGCGAGCTCCTGGATGCCAACGGAGCGAGGTGACGGCCTCGTTGGGCACCATGGAGGAGGAGACGTGCATGGGCAGGAACGCCATGGGAGAGCCTATGGAGAGAGAGAGGAGGAGAGGGACGGGGGAGAGGAGTGATTTGGACGAGGAGATGGGGATTTCAGGGCTGTTAAAAAACCCAGTACTTAGTAGTAGCGCGAGTTCTTACCCCTCGCTACTACTATGGTATGTTCTGGGGGGTCACAGTAGAGAGCGCTTAGTAGTAGCGAGGGGTAAAAACCTGCGCTACTACTATCAACTTAGTAGTAGGGCGGGTTTATAACCCTCGCTACTACTATGGCATGTCCCGGGGGCACGGTAGAGACAGCTTAGTAGTAGCGAGGGTTAAAAACCCGCGCTACTACTATCAACTTAGTAGTAGCGAGGGATAAAAACCCGCGCTACTAGTAAGTACCAGTAACGAGGGGTATAAACCCTCGCTACTAGTAATCGTCTGTTTATAAGCTTTTCCCTAGTAGTGCACGTGTACCCTCAAGAACGCTTTGCTTACTATAAGAGACCGCTTTGTTCTGTCCTTTGCCTCAAAAGGATTGGGCTACCTTGCTACGCTTTTGCTACTATTATGTCACGCCCAATATGCGACCCTATCCAAAAGGAACTCGAAGGTCCCACCAAGGATAGACCCGCATATTGAAACGCTTTTGCAAGGTGGATATCATTACATCAAAATTACATAATAGATGGGGATACATACATAAGGCATACAATGCCACACGAATACAACAATACAATACATAAGAGCATCATCCGTCTACGGATGAATCACAAACAGAAACTCAAATGACATCCACCCTGCTAGCCCAGGCTGCCGACCTGGAACCTATCCCCTGATCGAAGCAGAAGCAGAAGAAGAACTCAACGCAAGCAAGCATCGCTCTCGCGTCATGATCATCGCATAACCTGTACCTGCAACTATTGTTGTAGTAATCTGTGAGCCATGAGGACTCAGCAATCCCATTACCATGGGTATCAAGACTAGCAAAGCTTAAAGGGAAAGGAAGGGGTAAAGTGGTGAGGCTGCAGCAGCGACTAAGCATATATGGTGGCTAACATACGCAAATAAAGAGCGAGAAGAGAACAAGCAGAACGGTCGTGAAGCTAGCAATGATCAAGAAGTGATCCTGAACTCCTACTTACGTCAAACACAACCCAAAGACCGTGTTCACTTCCCGGACTCCGCCGAGAAGAGACCATCACGGCTACACACGCGGTTGATGCATTTTAATTCGGATCTGGTGTCAAGTTATCTACAACCGGACATTAACAAATTCCCATCTGCCTATAACCACAGGCACGGCTTTCGAAAGATTATACCCTGCAGGGGTGTCCCAACTTAGCCCATGACAAGCTCTCATGATCAACGAAGGAATAGACCTTCTCCCAGGAAGACCCGATCAGACTCGGAATCCCGGTTTACAAGACATTTCGACAATGGTAAAACAAGACCAGCAAAGCCGCCCGATGCGCCGACAATCCCGATAGGAGCTGCACATATCTCGTTCTCAGGGCAACACCGGATGAGCAATCTGTACAACTAAAACCAGACCTCAAGTTTCCCTGAGGGGGCGCTGCAAAGGGCTCTACTTCGGACCAACACTTAGACAAGCACTGGCCCGGGGGGGCTGTAATAAAGATGACCCTTGGGTTAATTACTCCCAAGGGAAATATAGGTGGTGGTGAGGCAAATGGTAAAACCAAGGTTGGGCCTTGCTGGAGGAGGTTTATTCAAAGCAAACTGTCAAGGAGGTCCCATAAATCACCCAACCGTGTAAGGAACACAAAATCCGGGAACATAACACCGGTATGACGGAAACTAGGGCGGCAAGAGTGGAACAAAACACCAGGCATAAGGCCGAGCCTTCCACCCTTTACCAAGTATATAGATGCATTAATAATATAAGAGATATTGTGATATCCCAACCAAAATCCTGTCCACCATGGAGAAATCTTCAACTTCACCTACAACTAACAATGCTATAAGAGGGGCTGAGCAAAGCGGTAACATAGCCAAGCAATGGTTTGCATAGGAAAGGTGTCAAAGGTTAGAGGTTCATGGCAATTTGGGATGGCTTGATAAACAGGTGATAGGTAGCGCAGCAAAGTGATAGAACGAAGCAACTAGCATAGCAATGATAGTATTGAGATCCAGGGTAGCGGTCATCTTGCCTGAGATCCCGCAAGGAAGAAGAACGAGTCCATGAAGAAGACGAACGGATGAAACCGAACCAAGCGTAGACGAACGAATCCTCACGACCGCAACATTACCGGAACTAAGAAGCAACACCGAAAAGAAACAAACAACATGGTAAACACACAAGCATAATCATGGCAAGATGCACAATCAAGTATGATGCATGTCCGGTTTAAAGACGCATGGCAAGGCAAACTGCAACACACAATACTACAAATTAAGTGGAGCTCAATATGCAACGAGTTGCATATTGACAAAACACCACATCAAATATTTAGTTTAATCTCGTTTAAGCTACCATGCAATATTAAATGTTGTTAAACATGGCAAGAGGTGAAGCATAATGAAACTACCTATCTAGGCAAGTTTAAATGAGGCCGGAAATAACAAACAACAATTCCGGAAAATCCCCATATGCAAATTATGGATTTGGTACTGTTCTGCCCTAGAACATATTTTAAGTTTGTTAAACGGTAAAATAAAGTGGACCATGTTAAACTAGGCATTTGTCCACCCCATTTACATATAAAGTTTATTTAAAATGGAGCTACGGTTATTTAGTTATGAAATAAATCATTTTAACATGGCATATTAGCAAATTTAAATAAACAGAAAGTTAAACATTTTTAACATAGATGAAAATGGCATATTATTAATCTACACAATTTTCTGAGCATTTTACATATATAAATTATTTTAATCCGATGCACAGTTGTGGAGTTATTATATGCATGAAATCTAGGGGGTTTTCTGTAAATCTGTTAATCACTGGATAAATGACAAAAACGCAGCAGCAGGAAAAAATACTATATGGGCCAAACCTGGCTACACTACTGGGCTAAAGAGAGGAGGGCCCGCGGGGAGCTCACCCATGGGCCTTTGAGGCCGAATCGGTGTAGGAGGCCTGGCAGAGCTGGACCGCGGGAGGGGAGGCCGGCTGGGCCGGTCGCTGACTGCGGCTGGGCCTGGGCTGCAGCTGGGCCATGGCCCACGCGGAGGGGAAGCCGGTCGTCGCCCTGCTCGCGCACGGGCAGGGTGCAGGGATGGCGGCGGCGCTCCTCAACGGGGACGGCAGGGGGGGTCCGGCGAGGCCCCCGAGGTCGGGAATGGGCAGATCCGGCCTCGGGGATCCCAGATCCGGCGTCATCGGCGGTCGGAGGGTCGCAGGTCGGGGCGCAGAGGGGTTCGGCTCCCATGGCGGTGGCGAGGCCCTGCGGGCAGAGGGATGTTAGAGGAGGAGAAAAGAAGTGGAAGAGGGAGCAGGGACGGCGAGGCTCTGGCCTGAAGGTCGCCGGCGGGGCGCCCCGGTGGCCGGTGTTGAGGCGGGAGCTGGCGACGGGGGAGTTGGCGAGGCGGCAGGGAAGCTCCGGATCGGGGCGAGTGGGGGCGCACGGCGGAGTGGGGTCGGGCCGACCCGGGCCCAGATGGGCTTGCGCGGGCCGCGCGGGCTCGGGCGGATGGGGGCGCGGGGAAGCCAGGTGGCGCTGCGGGAGAGGCCGAGAGCGGTGGCTGCGGCGGCGCAGGCCAATGGCGATGCGACAAGTGGCGGGGAGAGGTGGTCGGCGGCGGATCTGGGGAGGAGGCGGCGGCTGGAAGGTGGCTGGTGGTGATTGGGGGCACGGATTTCAAGGAGGAGGAAGGGAAAGGCCAAAAATGGCATGTGGGTGTGCTTAAATAGGCTAGGGGCTAGGGTTAGGGGGTTTCTGCTCCGTTTTCGGACATCGGATCTCGATCCAACGGTCCGGAGCGGAGGGGGTTAGATAGTTGGGCTAGTGGGCTGTGTGAGAGAGGCTTGGGCTGATAGGAGAGAGAGAGGAGAAATGCAGCCCGGCGGCAGTTTCGGAGACCGAAGCGTCCGACGAATATACCGACTATATCGCGGTTATTTATTTAACGGTTGGGCAGTCAAACGGACTCCGAATGCAACGAAACTTGACAGGCGGCCTGTCTACACTATAATAAGACCGCACGACAAGTTGCAACCCATTCCGAGAACATTTTTATGCCACTTATAAAATAATATTTCGGAGGTGCCGCGGGCGCGTGCAAGTGTGGTCGGGCTCAGAACGGACAATAGAGAGAACCGGCGGAACCCGAACGGATGCAAGTTTTATGAAAACGATGCTGATGCAATGCGCATGATGCTATGAGACGAGATGCATAACAAGAACAAAATGCAAAACAACAGATAAAACCCAACCACGAAGGAAATATCAAATCACATCTCCGGAAAACGCAAGAGTCGGAGTTACGAATATGGAAAGTTGTATCCGGGGCGTTACAACTTTTGCTACTATTATCATTACTTGCTCATCACAAAATATCTTGCTATCAAACTACTCTGTTACTTACAATTTCAGCACTTGTAGACATACCTTGCTGAAAACCACTTGTCATTTCCTTCTGCTCCTCGTTGGGTTCGACACTCTTACTTATCGAAAAGAGCTACAATTGATCACCTATACTTGTGGGTCATCAAAGACACTATGGTTCAAGGTGGTGAAGATCAAAAGTTCATATCATGCACTGTTTGGACGGCCGGCTTACGCCAAGTTCATGGCTAGCCCCTGTTACATATATTTGCATCTTAAGATGCCAGGGCCAAATGGCACAATTACGGTTCATGGTGATGTAAGATAGCCCTGGAATGTGAAGAAGGAGATGCTGCTTACGCAAAGACGGCTTGTGCGGCTCAGAGCTCAAGTTTTATAAAGATAACATTGACCCTGCTGATATGACCCCTCTCAAAAATCCCACTACTGAGAAGGACCCTCTGCTTAAGTTTAAGTCAGCAAAGGACACCAAGCAGGTTAATTATGTTCCCGACGACTCTACTCAGCAGTTCACTATGGGGACTGAGATGGATCCCAAATAGAAAAGCGCGCTCATCGAGTTCATTCATGAGAATCAGGATATCTTTGCATGGAAACCTTCTGACATGCCGGGTGTACCAAGAGAATTCGTTGAGGACCACCTTAATGTGTATCCTAAGATGAAACCGGTCAGGAATTTCCTCCATCGTTTTAATGAGGAGAGGTGTCAGGTTATTGGAGAAGAGGTAGCCCGGCTCTTGGCGGCTGGGTTCATAATCGAAGTTTTCCATCCATAGTGGTTGGCTAACCCTGTGCTTGTGCTCAAAAAGAATGGCACGTGGCGTATGTGTGTTGATTATACAGATCTCAATAAGGCATGTCCATCTGATCATTTTGCTCTTCCCTGTATTGACCAGATTATTGATGTAACGGCGGGTTGTGAGAGGCTATGTTTCCTGGATGCTTATTCTAGTTATCATCAGATTAAGATGGCGGTTGAGGATCAGGAGAAGACAACTTTTATCACACCTTTTGTAGCTTTCTGCTATGTTTCAATGCCTTTTGGACTCAAGGGTGCCCAGGCGCTTACCAACGTTGTGTTAAAATTGTTTGCATGGACAGATTGGACGCAATGTGCACACTTATGTGGACGACATTGTGATTAAGTCTAGAAAGAAAGAGACTTTGCTTGATGATTTGTGGGAGAACTTTGACAACCTCCGGGTGTACAAGATGATGCTTAACCCGACCAAGTGTGTTTTTGGTGTCCTCGCAGGTAAATTTCTAGGAATTTTTGTTTCAGAATGGGGCATTGAGGACAACCGGAGAAGATAGAAGCCATCACTTCGTTGTCTAAGCCGTCCTGTAGCAATGACGTTCAGTGCCTAGCTGGTCATATTGTGGCTCTAAGCCGGTTCATAAGCCGCCTTAGTGAGAAGGCAATTCTCCTTTATCAGATGATGAAAAAGACTGATCATTTTGTCTAGAGCGATGCTGCTAATGAGGCTTTTGAGGCCCTCAAAAGGCAGTTGGCTAAGCTACCTGTCTTGGCTATGCCGGTTGACAAAGAGCCTATGCTCATGTACATGGCGTCTAATAATAAAGCTGTCAGCATAGCAGTTGTTGTTGAGCGCAAGGACGCAAGGAAAGATTATCCAGTCCAGCGACCGGTTTATTATGTCATTGAGGTGTTAACAGAGTCTAAGCAAAGGTACCCACACTGGCAGAAGCTGGTGTTTGGAGTATTCATGGCGAGTCGCAAGTTGAAGCATTATTTCCTTGGACATCCAACCACTATGGTCAGTTCAGCCCCTCTGGGAGATATTATATAAAACAAAGAAGCTACAAGTCGGGTTGCTAAGTGGGCAATTGAGCTTGGGCCACATCATCTGAAGTATGTGTAATGCCCACGATGCTGCTAATCTCCCACGTGTCGAGGCACGACTTAGAGGCATAACCGCATTGTGGTTTTGTCGCAAGAAGGGTCAACTTCACACAATCCCATGTAATGAACAAGAAAGGGATAAATAGAGTTGGCTTACAATCGCCACTTCACACAAAGATCATTTAATTCATACATCATTGAGAGTACACACATAGTCCGACTACGGACAAATTCAAATGAAAACAAGATAACCCCAAATGCTAGATCCCCGATCGTCCCAACTGGGCTCCACTACTGATCATCAGGAAACAAAACATAGTAACGACCAAGGTCCTCGTCGAACTCCCACTTAAGTTCGGTAGCATCACCTGCACTGGTATCATCGGCACCTACAATTGTTTTGGTAGTATCTGTGAGTCATGGGGACTCAACAATCTCAAAACCCGCGAGATCAAGACTATTTAAGCTTATGGGTAGGATAAGGTAATGAGGTGGAGTTGCAGCAACCACTAAGCAAATATGGTGGCTACATACGAATACAAGAGTAAGATGAGAAATTACGCAACGGTCGCTAAGCTAGAAGTGATCCAGAAACTACTTACGTTCAATCATAACCCAAACTGTGTTCACTTTCCGGGCTCCGCCGAAAAGAGACCATCACAGCTACACAAGCAGTTGATGCATTTTAATTAAGTCAAGTGTCAAGTTCTCTATAACCGAATATTAACAAATTCCCATCTGCCACATAACCGTGGGCATGGCTCTCGAAAGTTTATACCCTGCAGGGGTGTCCCAACTTAGCCCATCACAAGCTCTCACAATCAACTAATCATTCTCCCGGAACAACCCGATCAGACTCAGAATCCCGGTTACAAGACATTTCGACAATGGTAAAATAAGACCAGCAAGACCGCCCAATGTGCCGACAAACCCCGATAGGAGCTGCACATATCTCGTTATCAGGGCACACTGTCGTGGAATTGTCACGGCAGATGTCCTTAGTGTGAGGACTTAGTCGCGAGGACAACGCATCTATGTGGTAGCTTGAGAGGGGTTGGGCGTAATCGAGAGACGCAACATAAGACAAGGATTTAGACAGCTTCGGGCCCTGGGAAACATCATCCGGTAATAACCGTACATGCTGTTTGTGGCTAGGTCTCATTATCATCATGAGGGAGTCGTCGTAAACCGACTCTCCTAGTTGTGTCTAACCTTGAAGAGTATTTTTCTTCCCCCTCTTGGGGTGCCCTGTCCCTCCTTATATAAGTTAGAGGGGCGGGTTACAAGTGGAGTCCTATTAGGATTAGGACTAGTCTATCTTCTAATACAAACCGGATACAAGTCCGGGTCTTAACTCCTTGTAAGGTAAATATTCTTCACGCCTTTCCTCTTGAACCGGACCACCATTAATATAAACCGGCCTTCTAGGCCTCGGGCCTTGGCATCCGTCTGTCCTGCCCGCCGGGTTACCAATGAGTCATAATGTTCAGGCAGGTTGCTTGTAAACCATCTAGTCAGGGCGGGTCGCCAGTGAATTGCCAAGTGTCAACCGGGTCTCAAGTAAACCGCCAAGCCCGGCCGGGTCATATTTCCGGCCAGTTCATACCGCGGGGTATATCCCCGACATTAGCCCCCAGTTTAATTTGGATTTATCCATGTTAAACTGATCCTATAAAACAAACACAAGAACAACTTTGACAAGTTGTACCCCGGGTTAAAAATTCTTGTAAACTAGCACCTGATCATCTTTAAGTCCTTGTCATTTCCTTCTTGATACATGCCCATGAACTCATAGAAAATCTCCTTTAGTAGATATGTTCAAAATTTTGTGAATGCAAAAAATCCAGATACTTTTCTTGAGAAATACGGGTCAATAAGCCAGCTTTAGAGTCAATTTGCTAACATTGGTCTCTCGTAGAGAAATATTGTAAGAAATAATCCACTTGAATTGGTTTCCGAAGCACCGGCTTAAAAAATATTGGTCTTGAAATACTCATTTGACTTTCAGCTGGCTTGAAGATGTAAAACTTACCGGTTTATCATTACCAAAATTGCCAGGTTATAAAACAGACGGTGTCGGGTCATAATTGTTGTTGACACCGGGTCATGTAATTGATCTTCCTGATTTGCTCAAAACTGATAATTTAAGACATTCCTCCTTTATATGCATAATACCTGTAGCCCCCAAGTCTTGAGTAGAGCAAAGTGATGACTTAAGACTTGCTTCAATATAAATATTACAACTTTGAATAAATCCATGTTGTTCATCTCAATCACTAGTCAGAACTGAGTATTCCACATATGTAGCCCCCACGTGCTGGGTTGTCATGCTTGCAGCAACCTGGGACTTGAAATTGCCTTATGCTCATACACATTTCAACCAGTGTAGCCCCCAAGGGCCGGGTCATTATGCAATAATGAGCAGGGACTTTGTAGATATGATCATGTAGACTTGAACAGTGATGTATAGCCCCCCAAGGGCCGGGTCATTAAGATAATACTGAGCTGGGACCTTATATATACTTCTTTGAAAAAACATCTTATGATGTAACCCCCATCATGGGGCTTGAACCCACGTCCACAAGGTTAAGAGCTTTGTGCTTACCAACTGAGTAGTGGACCCTTCAATATAATGGATTTAAGACTTGTGTACCTTGAATTGGTGACAGGAGAAATTGGTAGCCCCCAAGGGCCGGCTCATTACAATGTGATGAGTCGGGTCTTCAATAAGGCCAGTAAAAATGACTTTGCATTAGCCCCCAAGTGTCATGGTGCATGCTTGCAGCGACATGAGACTTGCATATTTGATGTAATCTCAATTTGAATAATATAGCCCCCAAGTGTTGGGCCGTAAGCCTGCAGCGACTCGACACTATTCCTTTCATTGTAGAATAAATTATATCCATTGATAAAATAATAGCCATTGCGCTAAAGCGACTTTGAAAACCTCAATCATAATATTGGTTATTGATAACCATAATAAAAATCCAGCCATGTTGGCTATTAAAGATTTAAATAATATACCCATTGATTTGTAAGCGCATGATTCCCATTGCGCAATCCAAAGTATACTGGCGCTTCAAACCAAGAAGGGGCCCCCAAGTGATATATTTTGAACCATCAAGGCCGGGTACCTATGTTTGAGCTGTGCTATGCAACAGACCCTCTTTGGTCCCCTTAACCCGGGCATTAAGCCTCCAAGTAGGTCAGAGCTATGTTCATATGAAGTTATAATATTGGTTTGATAGTCGGATTGCCAAAGTAATCTGAGTTATGCTCTTATGAAATTATAATGCTGGCTTGATAGCCGGATTAAACAGAGTTGTGCTCTTATAGTGTGGGCTTGATAGCCGGGTTATCATGGTAACCAGAGCTGTGCTCTTATGGTATGGGCTTGATAGCTGGATTACCGAGGTAACCAAAAATGTGCTCTTATGATATGGGCTTGATAGCCGGATAACCGAGATAACCAGAGTTGTGCTCTTATGATATGGGCTTGATAGCCGGATTACCGAGGTAACCAGAGATGTGCTCTTATGATATGGGCTTGATAGCCGGATCAAGAGGTGTAGGTATGGTTCGAATACGACCAAGCCCCCAAGTGATATTGTGAGCTGTGCTCAAGGGGCACCTATGTTTGAGCTGCGCTTTTGCAATAGACTCTCTTTGGTACTTTTTAACCTGGGTGACAAGCCCCCAAGTGTTTTGTAAGAGTGGCACATAAGCCGGATTTGAAGGGTAATCATAGCTTCGCTTCAATGAGCAGGAAAACCCCCATGTGATCAATAATATGATAAGCCAATATGGCAGGATACCTATATTTGAACCGCGCATCATGGCAACAGTTCCTCTTCGGTAACCTTTAACTTTTTGCAAGAGATAAATTCTTCTTGAACCAGGATTTTGAACCGGATATTGACAGCTTCAGAGTTTTGTGGGAGACAGATTTCCCCTTGAACCGGATTTTGAACCAGATTTGAGAGCTTCAAAGCTTTGTGACAGACAGATTTCCCTTGAACCGGATTGTAAACCGGATATTTGAGAGCTTCAGTGAAACTGACTTCCCTTGAGCCGGCTTTTAAACCGGATATTTGAGAGCTTCAACGCTTTATGGGTGAGAGATGTTTCTTGAGCCGGATTTTGAACCGGAATCTTTTCTAATGACCCAGAACTCCTTCATTGAGCCGGGATTTTCTGACGGCCTTTAAATTTTCATCAATATGGCAGTTGCCTCCGGGACCGGGTTATCTTCCCCTTCAACGTCCTGGGGTTCTTGAATTTGCTGAAACTGGCAAGACTTGCTGAGTCATATCATTGTAGCCCCCGAGTCTCAAGACGACTCAAGGAGTTGGCTTTGAGATTCTCCATATTTGACCATAGCATAAGGGCTATATCATTGGTGTTGATAGCGCGATGTGAATCCACAGAAGGTTGAGGTGACTGCGGCGAGTTATAAACAATCCTGTATGAGCTGTGTCAACAACTCGGCCAATGGTTATTTCCAACTAGCTGTTTGAAGTTAACCAAACTGTAGTGGCGGCAACTTTGTGCACCTGCCCTTTAAGCCATCCAGTGCAGACGGCGGCTGATGATACTTTGCCTCCAATTTGTTGGAAGAAAACCGGGCTACCCAAGCAGTGACTTGCTCATACTCAATAAACAGTTCATGCAGATAGGTGCGTCCCGGTGTGTTGATGCAGACCAGGCCGCAAGAGGTAGACGGAAAAGACGACCGTAGCATCAGAGGCGGCGTGGACAGATGAGTCGGCCGCCGCGTTGTAAGCGGCACGAGCGGGGAAATTGGCCGCCGGAACGGACGGGTGAGTTGTCCGCGGTGTTGTAAATCGGCGCAGACATGTGAGCCGGCCGCGGTGTTGTTTGTTGTAGACTGGGCAACAGAGGCGGCGATTTGCGCATGTCCACTAAACAGGAAGCAAATGCGATCCCGGTAAGTTGATGTAGACCGGGTCGCAAGGGCGGCAGCTTGTGTGTCCATTCATCGAGTAATATGTCACGGACTATCGCCGGGCGGAACATTATCAACCCATGCTCCATACCCGTGGTATAAACCACATTTGTAGTGAATAATTATCATGTATACAAAAATATACAGATCAAAGTAATTGTTCCTTAACAAAAAACAACATGTGCTAATAAAATATATTTTAGACAGATATCACCTGATTCATTCAGACGATCAATAACCCGTTTATCGTGACAAAGGCGGCTCAAGCAGACCGGCGACTCAATATAGTCCTTGCGGTTCGGACAGACTGGCATCTCCGGCGGCTCAACACAGCAGAGGCGACCCACTGCTTGATGGTATCCTTTGTAATGGTGAGTTTAATGAATCGATCACGTGTGTTTGATGTAGCGGGGGTGGCAACTAGTGCAGGACGAGCGCTAGTGCAAAAACAATATTTGCTGACGCCCCGTTTGCGACATTTTTTTTGTATAGAAAAATGGTCCTGCGGAAAAATATCATATACCAAGTAATTGTTCTTTTATAAAAAACAATATGTGTTAATAAGATAAATTTGAATGGGTATCACCTGGTCCGCTTTGCAGCAGCGCACTGCTCCTGGACTGCGGCGGCACCCACGGGTCGATGATACTAGCAGAGACCGGCAACACGGGCGCGGCAGTGGATTCGGCCACGGCGGCTTGAAAGCGGAAATCCAATCCGGTTCCGGGTCGTTGTCCTTTTTACCAATCTAATCTTCTTCTTTCTTGATCAAATCGCCGGAGTAGTACTTTTTTTGTCTTTATGCACAGAACGAATTAAGCCTCCAATTGCCTCACGATTAAGAAGTACTACTATGTCTTTCTCCGTTCCGGCGCTCCTGCTAGGCTCAAAAAACAATACTTTTCATCTAACATTGATTAACTTCCATGCACTATCTGCTTTTCTTCTGATCTTGGTCAGCTCCCATGCACTGTTTGCTTTCAACATGGACATGACCAGGCTAGTTTCAGCGAGTTCACGTGTCGGCGAAACAAAACAGCAGCGGAAAAACGATGTTCTCAGCGACTTGGGATTGGACCGCTTGCCCATATCAACAGCGGTTGACTTCTCTTTGGACTCAAATATCGTACTATTCGATCCAAAGTTGATGACGATTCTGATCTCCTGACGATGAACTGGACGGCTCTGCCCGAGGTTATCCCGCGTCGGGTTATTCTGCATGATTGTCTCGTGCCAGCACTTTTTTATCCAACACATCATGAGCTTATTGATCTGTGAAGAAATCCCTCCAAGAACTCAACACCACCATGCGCCTGGCCCCACGGTGGGCGCCAACTGTCGTGGAATTGTCACGACAGATGTCCTTAGTGTGAGGACTTAGTCGCGAGGCCAACGCACCTATGTGGTAGCTTGATAGGGGTTGGGCGGAATCGAGAGACGCAACATAAGACAAGGATTTAGACAGCTTCGGGCCCCGGGAAACATCATCCAGTAATAACCCTACATGCTGCTTGTGGCTAGGTCTTATTATCATCATGAGGGAGTCGCCGTAAACCGGCTCTCCTAGTTGTGTCTAACCTTAAGATTATTTTTCTTCCCCCTCTTGGGGTGCCCTGCCCCTCCTTATATAAGTTAGAGGGGCGGGTAACATGTGGAGTCCTATTAGGATTAGGACTAGTCTACCTTCTAATACAAACCGGATACAAGTCCGGGTCTTAACTCCTTGTAAGGTAAATATTCTTCACGCCTTTCCTCTTGAACCGGCCCACCATTCATATAAACCGGCCTTCTGGGCCTTGGGCCTTGGCATCCGTCTGTCTTGCCCGCTGGGTTACCAATGAGTCATAATGTTCAGGCAGGTTGCTTGTAAACCGTCTGGTCAGGGCGGGTTGCCAGTGAATCGCCAAGTGTCAACCGGGTCTCAAGTAAACCGCCAAGCCTGGCCCGATCATATTTCCGGTCGGTTCATACTGCGGGGTATATCCCCGACACACACCGAATGAACACTATGTACAGCAACCAAACACCCTGGGTGAAGGGGTGGCACCGCAAGTGGCTCTAGTTTGGACCAACACTCAGAGGAGCACTGGCCCCGGAGGTTAAAATAAAGATGACCCTCGGGTTTGCAACCCCAAGGGAAAGTTATAGGTTGTTAGGCAAATGTCAAACCAATGTTTGGCCTTGCTAGAGGAGTTTTATTCAAAGAGAGCTGTCAAGAGGGTCCAATAACCCCAACCGTTTAAGGAACACAAAATCAAGGAACATAACACCGGTATGACGGAAACTAAGGCGGCAAGAGTGGACCAAAACACCAGGCATAAGGCCTACCTTCCACCCTTCACCAGGCATATAGATGCATTAATTAAAATAAGAAATATTGTGATATCCCAACATAACCATGTTCCAACATGGAGCAATCTTCAACTTCACCTACAACTAACAACGCTATAAGAGAGGTTGGGCAAAAGCGACAACTTAGCCAAACAACAGTTTGCTAGGAAGGTGGGTTAGAGGCTTGAGATGGCAATATGGGAGGCATGATAAGAAGGTGGTAGGTAGCGCGACATAGCGATAGAACGAACAACTAGCAAGCAAAGATAGAAGTGATATCGAGGGTAATGGTCATCTTGCCTGAAATCACGATAGGAAGAAGAACAAGTCCATGAAGTAGACGAACCAACGTAGTCGAACAAATCCTCACAAACGCAACGTTACTGGAACTATCAAGGAGAAGCGCAACTGGAAAGAAGCAAACAACATGGTAAACAACCATCACATAATCATGGCATGATGCAAAATCAACTATGATGCATGTCCGGTTTAAAAAGGCATGGCATGGCAAAGTGCACAAAAAACACTACAAGTTAAGTGGAGCTCAATATGTAACGAGTTGCATATTGACGAAACACCAGATATGACTTATTTAGTTTGCTCTCGTTTAGGTACACAAGAATATTAAATGTCGTTAAACATGGCAAGAGGTGAAACATAATAAAACTACCTCTCTAAGCAATTTAAATGAGGCAGGAAACACAAACAATAATTCCGGAAAAATCCCCATGCCATTTAGCAATTTTAATGAAGTAACAATTTTAAACATTTTAAATGTTGTTATCATGATGCGGATGACATATGCAAGTTATATTCAATTTTATGAAAATGCTGACATAAGCATGTTATGAAGCATTTGGTCACCATGGCGGAACAAAAGGGGTGCCAAGGCAACGACAACGAAAATGGTGCCACGACAACATTTCTATGATTCGGCAACTCGTTGAGATGTCGGCGTAGGAGAAATTGTGGATGCGCGGAACATGTGAAAGGTGATGGGGTGATCCCGGATTACCGGGTTCCCACGGGTCGACGGCATGGCAAACAAGGAGGAACGTGCAAGCCACAATTTTAACACGGTGCAAGCACGGGCATCTCATACAACACACATGCATTCGTCCATGAGCGGTCGTCTCGGTGGTTATACCTTTGAAGCGTGCATTTCGGGGCGGTTAAATTCATAGTGGAAGTAGTGGTACTTGGCAAGGCGCACGGCGACAGTAGTTGTACATTTCGGTGGTAGATGAACTCGGCGAGCAATGGTCGTCGTGGTACTTGGCGTCACTTGGTGTACTCGGACTTGGCGATTCTGAGAGGGTACCTGCCGGATCCACAACACTATAACCATTCGTGGCAGAGGAACTTGATGTTCACGGGTCTTCCAAAGAAGTCGTGGTACTTGCCGCTATTCCCTGCTCGGCGGTCGTTGGACTAGGCGTCAACATCAACAGCAAGTGTAGGTGCATGATGATAGCGGGCATCGAAGTGTAGCACGGGTACAGGAGGCCGGGGCTGTGTCTTGGAGTCTTGGCGACGAGGTCCACGCAGAAGCCGAGAAGGAGCGACGGGGATGCGGGCTAGGCTGGAGGCGGGGAAGACATGGCCATCGATGCGTCGTTGCTTGAAGACGAGCAACAGCTTGATGCAAGGGACTCGGCGACTCACGCGATCCAGGGGGACTAGGCGCACGGCTTCGGTCGCTCGTCTCCCTCGCAGACGAGAACAAGGTTGGGGGTCGCACGAGGAAGGTCGGAGGCGCTGGAGGCGGACGACGGACGGGCATGGAGGGGCGGCTTGACACCGGTGCCAGTAGCAGGCGGGGTCAGGGCTCAGGGCGATGAGCAACATGAGGTGAGCTCACAAGGAAGGCTGCGGGCACGGGAGCGAAGCAGGGAGGTGAAGGCAAGGCAGCGCGGCGGCGGCCTGTGCTCACATGCGCGGCGGATGGCAGAGCAAGGTCCGGCGGGCACGGCGCAGCAGGGAACGAGAGGAGCGTGGTGGCTAGCTGATGCAGGAGGGCGCGAGGCGCGCATGGCCAAGGGGATTGGGATCCCTCTCTTGTGTGCGCGAGGAGGGAGACGAGTGGAGGGGAATGGGGATCGAGCCGAGGCTCTTCCTGGTGGCGCAAGCGAGGGGAACGAGGGAGAGAGCGAGGGATCAAGAGGAGAGGAGGCATGCGCTAGGGTTAGATAGGCAGGGGTTCGCTGGGCTGCTAGAGATGTTGGGCCTAACTGGGCCAGTCCGAAGGAGGAAAATGGCCAGGGGCCCGCTCGGCTGGATTTAAAGAAAGGAAGGGAATAAAGGTTTTCCTTTTCTATTTACAAAAAAGAAATAGGAGCAAAATATTTATTTGGAGGGCCAAATATATACAAGTTGAGCTGAAAACTGGCATTGGGCTACTTTGGCATATCTCAAAGTGCCACAACTTGAACCGGAGCCAATTGTAGAATGATCAAGGATTTAGAATAGACGGAACAAGAGAGATTAAAATGCAAGTTTGTTACGGTGGCTTCCAAATAAATGGAATATTTTTTATAGCTCCCTAATAATATTGGGATGCTATGTTATAAAGAGAAATCACCATTGTGAATATCCCTCGATATAAATGGATCGTAGATCCTTACAAGTTTATTTAGATGAGTTTTTAAAATTAAATGAGATGAGATGAAATGCATGACATGAAAAAAATGCAAAACGAAAACAAATACCCAACCACGAAGGAAATATCACAACACATAGCCGTAAATGGCAAGAGTTGGAGTTACAATTATGGGAAGTTACATCTGAGGTGTTACAACACTCCACCACTACAAGAGGATCTCGTCCTGAGATCTAGGATGGCACCGGAGAGAAACGAAAGAGGAAGAGAAGAGGTAAACCTAAGTTGCTACTTCGACCAATGAGTGAAACCAAAGAACCTTGAGAGGTTGAAAAGTTGAAAGAAAGAACACAATGGTGTTGAACACAATTGAGAGCACTGCCGGTAGAAAATAGAAACAAGAACACCATGTGAACCTTGGAGGTTGCAAAGCTATGAATGACGAGTACAAAGGATAAGAAGGAACTGGAACCACTCTGGTTGAAACGAGATAAACAAGGAACAAGGAAGATCAAATTCGGACAGCACTCCGGTTGAAAATAGATGCAAGACTTGATAAGATGAAAAGAACTTGAAAAGAGGACACGACACTCCAGTTAAATGGATAAGCATGAAAAGAACACGATCCTCAATTCAAGATGACGAGTGAAGAGAGCAACATCACAATGCCTCCGGAAGAAAGAATAGAAGATAGATCATTGGAATAACAGAATGGAGAAGAAAATGCCAACTTCTGCCACAAATGAGCTTGGAAAGCACCCTTCTGCCACAAATGAGCTTGGAAAGCACCCTTCCAAGAAGGTTATAACGGAGTTGTTGGAAAACCAACAACGAAACGAATAAGCTTGTAGTGGGCTTATGGAAAACTTCTCAAAATTATGAGGTGACAACGTGCCACTCACGGGAAAAAAAAGATTTGATTGCGACCAACAAGGAATTAAAACTTCTTTCGCCAAGAGGATAAAGAGAAAACTCAGATCATTGATACGCACCACAAATAGCAGCATTCCCAATTGAAGGCTTTAGGTGAAATATAACCCAAGATAACTCCAACAAAGAAATTGTTGGGTTGAAAAGATCTCATGAACAAAGCAAAAATGATGGGTTTAAATATCTCATTCTTGATAACTTGTGAATCATGAAACACGAAAGGAAATTGTCAAGAATGGCATATCACCATCTCAAAAGATAAGGTAGAAAGAATTGCACTTCGAAATGCAAGTAGAAGAATACTTGAACTCCTCAGGAAAAAAACATGTGTTGGGAACCATGTTTATTTTTGAGTATAGCTTGGCGGATCTTAGCTTCGAGAGAAATCTTGAAGAACAATTGAAGAATGAAAAGAATCCTTGACGAAACACCATGTAGAGCCTCCATGTAAAACTCCGGTAATAAAAGGATGATAAAAAGAAAGAGAAGTTGAAAACACAAGGTGAAGTCTTGCGATGATTTAGATGGAGCTTCGCGACGAGATAATTGAGAGCTTGGAACTCCGGAAACAAAAGATGAAGCATCTCGAACCGAGAAATGTGACATGATGAACAACTCTGGAAAGAAGAAACTAGATCACTTGGATGAAACAATAATAAGAATTACGTTATGCGTATCCTTCACCAATTTAAATTGATGACAAGCAACGGATTTGGCATACTACTTATTCTCATAGAAAGGATTAAGAGAGAGATATCGTAAACTAGAGAAAAGTCTTCAACGATCCACCGATAGGATTTAAACAACGAATAAATTAATATGAGAACATAGGAAGAGGAATCTTGAACAAACCGCAGTAAGAATTGGAAATGAGAGTAGCAAAGGCACAATTCACCGGGAAGAATTGGAAAACGAATGAAGATACTTGAGGGGATTTAGATACATGAGAACAAAGAGATCATGAGCTGACTAAAGAGTATACTTGAACGATCCATCGGTAAGATTTGGAGAACAAGAGATGAAGGCTGAGAATGAGTAATATTCAGAAATGATGGCCTTCGGATGATCGAGAAAGGAAGCAACTCCTGAAATGCGTTGGATGGTTGAAAAGAACTCTCACAATTGAAAACAATTATGAGAGGATGGAATCAAGCTAGAACCATGAATCTTGAAGAGAATGGAGCAAGATTTAAGATAAATCCTTCTTCGGTCTTCAAATGTTGAGAATGATGATGAGAACCACCATGAATTGTTGAGATACTCCGGGAGAATGAAAAACAAAGAGGTTGAGCCAAGAATGAAAAATAATTTGAAATCGATATTGGAAAACATCTGACTTCGGAAAAGAATTTGGGAATAGCTCCGGGAAAATTAGAAGAGTTGGGTAAGATCGTGGGAAAATACCTGTGGGTTAGGGCCCACTCAAAAGGAAACACCATTGAAATGATTTTAAAGAGAGATTGCACCAGTTGAATTAAATGACTTGAATTTGATAATAATCTCGAAATAGCTCGAATGGATTGATAATGGAGACACAAATCTTCGGAGATATCCTTGGCACTTCGGATATGGATAGAGGGAGATGAGAAATTAATAGGTGCATCGGCATGGGAAAACATTTGAAACGAGGAAAGGATATGATCGACAAAGCTTGAATTGAATGCACCGGAGAAGAAAAGAGAACGAAGAATAATAAACTTGAAGCTCCGTTAGTATCTTCCTGAGAATCACTGTATAAGAACATTGACGGAAAAGAATGGAGAGACTTCCCATCAATAAAAGGATACTTGATTAATAAATCTGAGTCCTTGAAGAAGAAAAAAGGTGGGGGCGGGAAAAACAAAGGCAACTTGGGACGGATGGAACAAACACCGATGAGAAAACTGATAGTTTATCTTGCAAATGGGAAAAATGATAGGATCATCTTGAAGCGAAGCGCGCCGGTTGAAAAGAATTAACATGACAATCTCGATGATCGAAAGGATTAGCACTCCCATAGAAATATGAGAACACCGCTTAGTAAAGGTATGGAATCAACAGTTGACATGGAAGCAACTCGAATACCACAAATAAAACGAAACAAGGATTGGCTTGCAGAATAAGCCGGAACAAACATATGATAGACCCCATATCGTATCATGTGTCTGTTGGAAAGATATCCTATGAGATACTTGAATTCCCACCAAAAAACTCCCGAAATTTTTTGGTTATGCTATCTGGTGTTGGGGATACAGGGGAAGCAATATATCTCACCCAACTAAACAATCCCTACATCCAGTTGTATCCATCCGTCAACACATACCCAAGAAAACTCCATAAATCGTGTACCTCAACCTTTGAAAAGCATCCGTTATACGAACTATGGCCATACTAATGAACTCCCGCCCCAGTACTGGGTGGCGTCGAGGTTATCTCACCAACAACTATATAAAAGAGATTTTCAATGTCGGCGAAACTCAGGTATTCCAGAACTCCAACGATAAAATTGTGACGACAACACCTCGGAGCTCAACTCCCCGGGACACTGCCACAACCCCTAAATGTCAGGAGGCACCAAGAACAATGTTCTCATCACAAGAATATCAGAACGATCCCATGATACCCGTGTGATCCTAAAAAGAATCGTGAAATTTGAGGAGAGGAAAGTCAAAAAATCTACGTCAGGAGGCCTCACCAGAGCGACGAAGGGGACTACGGAGTAAAAGAATCCTACTCTCTGATATATATAATCCTAAGACTCAAAACATTTTTGTTCTAGACTAAACAACGTCAGCGATTCTATCAAGCAGGGGGCTCCTAATTCGGGGATGGCTCTGATTACCGACTTGTAACGCCCACGATGCGGCTATATCTCCCACGTGTTGAGGCACGACTTAGAGGCATAACCGCGTTGTGGTTTTGTCGCAAGAAGGGTCATCTTCATACAATCCCATATAATGAACAAGAAAGGGATAAATAGAGTTGGCTTACAATCACTACTTCACACAAAGATCATTTAATTCATACATCATTCAGAGTACACACATAGTCCGACTACAGACAAATCCAAATGAAAAGAAGATAACCCCAAATGCTAGATCCCCGATCGTCCCAACTGGGCTCCACTACTGATCATCAGGAAACGAAACATAGTAATGACCAAGGTCCTCGTCGAACTCCCACTTGAGTTTGATAGCATCACCTGCACTAGTATCATCGGCACCTGCAATTGTTTTGGTAGTATCTGTGAGTCACGGGGACTCAACAATCTCAAAAACCCGCGAGATCAAGACTATTTAAGCTTATGAGTAGGATAAGGTAATGAGGTGGAGTTGCAGCAACCACTAAGCAAATATGGTGGCTAACATACGAATACAAGAGTAAGATGAGAAACTACGCAATGGTCGTGAAGATAGAAGTGATCGAGAAGTGATCCAGAAACTACGTTCAATCATAACCCAAACCGTGTTCACTTCCCGGGCTCCACCAAAAAGAGACCATCACGGCTACACAAGCGGTTGATGCATTTTAATTAACTCAAGTGTCAAGTTCTCTACAACCGGATATTAACAAATTCCCATCTGCCACATAACCGCGGGCATGGCTCTCGAAAGTTTATACCCTGCAGGGGTGTCCCAACTTAGCCCATCACAAGATCTCACGATCAACGAAGGAAATTCCTTCTCCCGGAACAACCCGGTCAGACTTGGAATCCCGGTTACAAGACATTTCGACAATGGTAAAACAAGACCAGCAAGCCCGCCCGAATGTGCAGACAAATCCCGATACGAGCTGCACATATCTCGTTCTCAGGGCACACCAGATGAACACTACGTAGAGCAACCGAAGACCCGGGTGAAGGGGTGGCACTACAAGTGGCTCTAGGTTGGACCAACACTCAGAAGAGCACTGGCCCAAGGGGTTAAAATAAAGATGACCCTCAGGTTTGCAACCCCAAGGGAAAGTTATAGGTTGTTAGGCAAATGTAAAACCAAGGTTGGGCCTTGCTGGAGGAGTTTTATTCAAAGAGAACTGTCAAGAGGGGTCCTATAATCCCAACCGCGTAAGGAACACAAAATCAAGGAACATAACACCGGTATGACATAAACTAAGGCGGAAGAGTGGAAGAAAACACCAGGCATAAGGCCGAGCCTTCCACCCTTAACCAGGTATATAGATGCATTAATTAAAATAAGAGATATTGTGATATCCCAACATAACCAGGTTCCAACATGGAGCAATCTTCAACTTCACCTGCAACTAACAACGCTATAAGAGGGGCTGAGAAAAAGTGATAACTTAGCCAACCAATGGTTTGCTAGGAAGGTGGGTTAGAGGCTTGACATGGCAATATGGGAGGCATGATAAGCAAGTGGTAGGTAGCACGACATAGCGATAGAACGAACAACTAGCAAGCAAAGATAGAAGTGATATCGAGGGTAATGGTCATCTTGCTTAAAATCCCGATAGGAAGAAGAACGAGTCAATGAAGTAGACGAACCAACGTAGTCGAACAAATCCTCACAAACGCAATGTTACCAGAACTATCAAGGAGAAGTGCAACCGGAAAGAAGCAAACAACATGGTAAACAACCATCACATAAGCATGGCATAATGCAAAATCAAGTATGATGTATGTCTAGTTTAAAAAGGCATGGCATGGCAAAGTGCACAAACAACACTACAAGGTAAGTGGAGCTCAATATGAAACGAGTTGTATATTGATGAAACACCACATACGAGTTATTTAGTTCGCTCTCGTTTAGGTACACAAGAATATTAAATGTTGTTAAACATGGCAAGCGGTGAAACATAATAAAACTACCTCCTAAGCAATTTAAATGAGGTCAGAAACACAAACAACAATTCCGGCAAAATCCCATGTCATTTAGCAATTTTAATGCAGACAACAGTTTTAAACATTTTAAATGTTGTTATCATGATGTGGATGACATATGCAAGTTATATGCAATTTTATGAAAATGTTGACATAAGCATGTTATGAAGCATTTGGTCACCATGACGGAACAAAAGGAGTGCCATGGCAACAACAACGAAAATGGTGCCACGGCAACATTTTGATGATCTGGCAACTCATTGAAATGTCGGTGCAGCAGAAAGTGTAGATGCGCGGAACATGCAAAAGAAGGTGGGGTGATCCCGAATTACTGGCTTCCCACGGGTCGACGGCATGGCAAACGAGGAGGAACATGCAAGCGACAATTTGAACACGGTGCAAGCACGGGCATCTCATACAACACACATGCATTCGTCCACGAGCGATCATCTTGGTGGTTATACCTTCGAAGCGTGCATTTCGGGGTGGTTCGATTCGTAGTGGAAGTAGTGGTACTTGGCAAGGCGCACGGCGATGGTAGTTGTACATTTCGGCGGTAGACGAACTCGGTGAGCAATGGTCGTTGTGGTACTTGGCGTCACTTCGTGTACTCGGTCTTGGCGATCCAGAGAGGGTACTTGCTGGATCCACAACACTGTAACCGTTCGTGGCAGAGGAACTTGATGTTCACAGGTCTCCCAAAGAGGTCGTGGTACTTGCTGCTATTCCCTGCTCGGTGGTCGTTGGACTGGGCGTCAACAGCAATAGCAAGTGGAGGTGCAAGATGATAACGGGCATCAATGTGCGGAACGGGTACAGGAGGTCGGGGTTGTGTCTTGGAGTCTTGGTGACGAGGTCCACGCAGAAGCCGAGGAGGAGCGACGGGGATGTGGGCTAGGCTGGAGGCGGCGAAGACATGGCCGTTGATGTGTGGCTGCTCGAAGGCGAGCAACAGCTTGATGCAGGGGACTCGGCGACTCGCACGATGCAGGGGGACTAGGCACGCGGCTTCGGTCGCTCGTCTCCCTCACAGACGAGGACGAGGCAGGGGGTCGCGCGAGGAAGGTCGGAGGCACTGGAGGCGGACGCCGGAGGGCGCGGAGGGGCGGCTTGGCACCGGTGCCAGCAGCAGGCGGGGTCGGGGCTCAGGGCGACAAGCGGCATGAGGTGAGCTCACGGGGAAGGCTGCAGGCACGGGAGAGAAGCAGGGAGGCGAAGGGAAGGCAGCGCGGCGGCGGCCTGTGCTCACCGGCGCGACGGACGGCAAAGCAAGGTCCGGCGGGCGCGGCGCAGCAAGGGACCGAGAGGAGCGTGGTGGCTAGCTGATGGAGGAGGGCGTGAGGTGCGCATGGCCATGGGGATTGGGATCCCTCTCATGTGTTTGCGAGGAGGGAGACGAGTGGAGGGGAATGGGGATCAAGCCGAGGGTCTTCCTGGCGGCGCAAGCGAGGGGAACGAGGGAGAGAGCGAGGGATCAAGAGGAGAGGAGGCGAGCGCTAGGGTTAGATAGGCACGGGTTGGCTGGGCTGCTGGAGATGTTGGGCCTAACTGGGCCAGTCCGAAGGAGGAAAATGGCCAGGGGCCCGCTCAAATGGATTTAAAGAAAGGAAGGGGGAAAAGGTCTTCCTTTTCTATTTACAGAAAAGAAATAGGAGCAAAATATTTATTTGGAGGGCCAAATAAATACAAGTTGAGCTGAAAACTGGCATGGGGCTACTTGGCAATATCTCAAAGTGCCACAACTTGAACCGGGGCCAATTGGAGAACGATCGAGGATTTAGAATAGACGGAAACGAGAGAGATTAAAATGCAAGTTTGTTACGGTGGCTTCCAAATAAATGGAATATTTTGTTATAGCTACCTAATAATATTGGGAGGCTATGTTATAAAGATAAATCACCATTGTGAATATCCCTCGATTTAAATGGACCGAAGATCCATACGATTTTATTTAGATGAGTTTTTAAAATTAAATGAGATGAGATGAAATGCATGACATGAACAAAATGTAAAACGAAAGGCAAAAACCCAACCACGAAGGAAATATCACAACAAATAGCCGGAAATGCCAAGAGTTGGAGTTACAATTATGGAAAATTACATCCGAGGTGTTACAGTATGTGCCTAGGACTGCTATAAAGTCTCAGGCTTTGGTAGATTTCATCAATGATTGGACGGAGCTGCAAACGCCTAAGGAGAAGCCGGATCATACATACTGGACGATACACTTTGATGGATCCAGGCAATTGGAAGGCTCGGGGGCTGGAGTTGTAATATCTTCCCCTCGAGGTGACCAGTTTTGTCATGTTTTAAGGCTGATGTTTCCCTGTACTAACAATGCAGCTGAATATGAGACTTTGTTACATGGGCTCCAACTAGCCAAGGAGATGAACCTGAGCCGAGTTAGGTGCCTTGGCGATTCAGATCTTGTGGCACAACAAGTTTCAGGGAAATGGGATTCTAAAGACCCGCTCATGATGGCTTATCATCAAGCAGTGAATAATATTGTTTGTCACTTTAAGGGTTATCAAGTGTATCACATAGACCAGCGGCATAATGAGGCAGCTGATGCATTCTCCCAGCTTGGATCTCAGCGTAAGCCGATGTTGCCCAATGTGTTCCTTGATGTGCTTCACAATCCTTCGGTCAAGTTACCTTCCGAAGAGGATATGGCTATTCCTAACCCGAAAGACCAGCTTGTGGTGGCTTTGCGTGCTACTCCGGATTGGACGATACCTTATTTGGCTTACCTTGCTAGGGGCGAGTTACTAGAAGATGAGCTCTTGGCGCGGTAGATCATCCACTGATCTAAGTCCATGAAAATTGTTAATGGTGAGCTACACAGGTGCAGCGTAATAGGCGTGTTCCAATGTTGTGTTTCCCCTGAGGAAGGTTGAGAGATTCTTCAAGAAATCCATGCTGGGGACTACGTTCATCATGTCGGGTCAAGATCTCTAGTGGTAAAGCTTTTAGACACATTGTTTCTGCTTGACGGCTCATGTCGATGCAGAGGATATTGCTTGAAAGTGTGATGGTTGCCAGAAGTTTGCAAGACAGGCTCATGTGCCATCTCAAGAGTTGAGGATGATCCCAATAACTTGGCCGTTTGCGGTCTGGGGGCTTGATATGGTTAGACCCTTTAAGAGGTCTAAGGATAAGAAAACTTACCTATTGGTGGCAGTTGATAAGTTTACCAAGTGGGTTGAAGCAGAGTAGTGAGTAATTGTGAGGCAGCGACCGCGGTTCAGTTTGTGAAAAGGCTGATCTTCTGCTTTAGTTATCCTCATAGTATTTGTTAATGGGACAAATTTGTCCAAGGGTGCTATGAAAGAGTTCTGTCAAAGGGAACACATACGGCTTGATGTTTCATCTGTGGCTCATCCACAGCCCAATGGACAAGCTGAGCATGCTAACAAGGAGATTTTGCGAGGGATTGAGCCCCGACTCATGGTTCCCCTGGAGCGTACTCCGAGTTGTTGGGTTGAAGAGCTTCCTGCAGTTCTATGGAGCATAAGGACTACCCCCAATAGATCAACAGGCTATACGCCGTTCTTCATGGTTTATGGTGCAGAGGCAGTTCTTCCAAGTGGCATCCATCATGACTTGCCCCAGGTGGCGGCATACGTTGAAACAGATAATGAGACAATGCGACAGAACACTTTGGATGCTTTGGAGGAAGAACGTGATCTCGCGGCGGCTCGATCTGCGATTTGCCAGCAAGACCTACATCATTATCATAGCCGTAGGGTTTGAAGCCGCACTTTCCAGGAGGGCGACTTAGTGCTCTATCTGATTCAAGATCATATGCTTTCACCTCCTTGGGAAGGGCCTTTTGTGCTTAGCAAAAACCTAAAAATGGGTCATATTATCTCATTGATATACGTGAGCACAAGAAGTCGCGTACCTCTGAGGAGGAGACCAACAGGCCTTGGAATATTCCTCATCTTCGGCCTTATTACACTTGAACCATTGGCTCTAGTTCTTGTACATACATATAATGTATATATTTTTATGATCAAATATAATAAAGCCGGCATCCCTGGAACTCGGGGCCTCTGTCGTTTCATCTCATATATTGTGCATGCGTCTTTTATTAGTTGATCATAGGGCACTTGGGGGCTTCCAACTCAACGAGTTTAGCTTTCTCACTCTCTTGACCCGGCAAAAACGCCACACTATTGGTTAAACCTGTCCGTTTGCTTGATGCTACTCCGAATAGATGACCCCGCCATACTCTTCACAGTTAATCCTTATGACCCTGAACTTGCCAAGGTTAAAACGGTGGCTTAAGTCATGTGAGAGTCGGCTTGCGGAAAGCAAGGATAAACCAAGGCTATCATGCCAGCTTCATCGAAGGAAGACTTGACCTCGAAAGCCAGTGTTTTTGTCGAACCTCAAAACCCGACTTATCATAATATATATCACTATTGATTCTGCAGGAATCTTTTTCTCTTAATCATGCTATGGCAATGCCTATATTTTTCTGGGTCAAAAGAACTCTGGGTTGCTTGTGATGAATATGGAGTTTTTGGCCATGGGTCGCCAAACTATTAAATTCAGCATTGCTTTTCAGCAATCGCGTTTTTACGAATATAAGTTACCCATACAAAACTCGCCGGAATTATTTAATGCCAATTATAACTTGGTGGAATTTTTGCAGATATCAGAAGTTTCTACACTTACAGGTTGATGCAGGTGGTTTATTGAGCACAAGCAAAACATTGGTTTCAACATAAGATGCCCAAGATGGGTTAAGTCACGTGCATTAATCACATAATCTTTCTAACCCACAAGGCGATAAGTGTTTGCGCAAAAGTTAACATGCACGAAGGCACGACAAGGGCAACCAAGTGTTTTGCTACAACTATTACATAGCTACAGTTGGGCCCAAAATATTCACAGTTTTCTAGTAGAGTATAAACAACTGATGCAAGCCAGCCTTTGGCCATTCGGGTTGACTTCTTGATGACCCCCTGCAGTGGATGCCTCCGGGTTACCCTATGCCAGCTCTTTTACTTTTTGGATCTTAGGGTCCAGATTCCAGTTGATACCTGTTAAAGCCTAGAAGATGGCTTCTTCATTCAATATAAGGGATGGGTCAACGTCGAGGGCAAAGATATGCTTACACCTTGGTGAGGCCAGATCCACGGCTTTAAATATTGGTGGTTGCACTCGAGCATTGTTGCTATCATAAGCCACCTGATGTTTCTTCAGGTCCATATCTTCGACAAGTTGACTCTCCAATACTAGAGTCGATCTCACACATCGAGCATAGTCAGCTGCAGAAAACTCAGTCCCATCGTTTTTAAATTGCGGGAACCCGCTGGTAATTTCTGCTGGATCAAACTGGGGCGTAAGCAATGGCCCGACTCAAGGATGTCATGGCACCGATGCGGGCGACTGATTTCTTCAATTCTTCAATTTGATTTGGCATGGTGGTCAATTGGTCCAATACATCTCTTATGCATTGTGGCAGCTTTCGGCCACCCGAGAGAGTCACAATGGTACGTAGACTCCTGGCATATAGTTGTTCCGCTAAGTAATATACAGCCTTGAGCTTCATAAGGATGTTTTGGCCAAGATTGGTGCTTCTGCTACCTGCAATATTTTCACAACAAGAATCGCCAGGTGAGTTATTTTCAAAATATGCAAGTCGCCAGACGGGTTATGTCTATTGATTCGAAGTTTCACTTATCAAAGATAGCATTGGTCATCTGGGAAATTTGATGTTTTATGCCAGCTAATTCTTCAGCCACTGGTTTAAGTTTGCCTTCGGTGTCTTCCACACGCTTTATAACAGCGGCTTTTTTAGTCTCAAAGGACTATTTCCATATTCAAGTCCCGCCTTGATTTTATCCAACTCTCCTAACAAAGATTGCAGGCTTGATTTAGCCTTTGCTCGCAGAGCTTGTTCCGATTCGAGTTCTTTTTTCAGGCCAGTCGAATTTGACTCGGCAGTATTCAAAGCTTCCTGTCACATTAAGAAGTCAAGTTAAGCCAGCAACTATGTTTAACCCGGCCTTGGGGGCTATGACGAACAAAATTCCGCATATAATGCAAGTCCCAAGCAGACTGCAAGCAATCCACTTTGCACTTGGGGGCTAATGCATATTATTTTCTTTCCAATACATAAAAAAGACCCGACTCATCTATATGGAATATGAGCCGACCCTTGGGGACTATAGGTCGTTTTTCTACAAAGTCTCTATTTACAAAAGACCCGACTCATATCATGAATTTGAGTTGACCCTTGGGGGCTACCTAATGTTCTTTCTTTACAAGACATGTATTTAAGAGCCGAATTATGATCAAGATGATAACCCGACCCTTGGGGGATACATGAGGATAGATATGCTAAGGACTATCGTCTGATGGGGCATACCTCATATTTTCTCTTCATCATATTGACGAGGCCGGCTTCCAGGTCCCGGCTCATGGAGAGGCGGCTCAGATAGCCCGCATGTAATTCTTCAGCGCTGAATTCCTCATAACTGGCAGTTCAAGTTTGTCTTTGCCCTTCTCAAATAAGGATGTCTCAGGCTCTCAGATTTGGCTGTGGTTTTGCTCAAGACGTTGGAGACATCTGGAGGCTGATAAGCCTCACCCGTAATGGTAACTTCATCATTGTTCTTCTCAAGAAGAATGTCTTGAGCCGCCTTGGGAGGACTTGGAGCTGAGGCAGAGCTTGGTGGGTTAAGATTATCTGCCGGATTGGCTTCAATATCCATACCTTCAGTTCCAGATGGGTCATTAAGTTGGGGCGGTTCAACCTGATGATCTTCGGGGTTCTCAATGTTGGCCTCAGGGGTCACCAAGACCTGATCTTCAGACTCAGGAATCTCTAGGTTTGTGGAAGACTCAACCACTTTCTTTATTGACTCCGGGTTTATCATAATTATTGACAAGAAAGTTTGGGTCCAGGTAAGTGTCAGGATGAGAAAATTTTACTTTCTAGATGACCCACCTTGTTTTCTTTGGAGGTAAGGGTTCTGAGCTGGAACAGGTGGAAATTACCTCGGCATTGTCGGCCCGGCTTGTTGCGACATCACCCTGAGAATAAGAAGCTTCAGTGGGTTCAATAAAGAGACAGACAAGGGAGTCAAGTTCTACCTCTGACTGATTATCAGTTGATGGTGACCCACCTCTTGCCGCCGGCTCAATCACAGCAGTAGGATTGTTCTTTATTTGAGCCGGCACGGTTTTGGTCTTGGTTACTTGTGTTTTCTTCTTCTTCCAGAAGGGAGAGTTGGTCTGCATAGTTAAACAAAGTTAGCAAGTGAAAACATTGGTTAAATAAAGATTGGAAGGTCAGACAAATAATTGCGTGTACACTTACGGGAGGTGCTGGGTTGAGAGAACATAAAGGATTTAGCCCCACTTTGTTGTAGGCGTCTTGAGGCTCTTCGAGTAATTTCTTCACAATTTTATTGATTTCCTCAGCCTCCAAGTCAATGTTGCTATATCATTGTGGATCGTCTGACCAGAATAATTGCACATCAAATTGCTATGGCGGCTCAATGGTAGGATCCTCTAGGAAACCCAACAGCGGGTTAGATCAACCCCAGTTAAGCCATGGGCTAGCAGGGCCCTAAGTTTTGAATACACAGGGATGGCTTGAGCATGCTCTTCTGGAATAACTCGGCATTGGAATACGAAATCCATTGGAAGCCGATCAGCTTTGTAACCCGGCAAGGGCTTTTCACCAGCGGGAGCCATATTCCTATAGTAGAACCAAGTCTTAACCAATCCTTTAGGATGACTTGGTAAGGTGACTGGAGGAAATGAGTCGTCTCTCCGCCATTGAACTGAGATCCCGCCAAGCTCTAGATAGGGGACATTAGTAAATTCTGTTTGGCGGTTGACGTAGAAGAATTCCTTGAAAAGGGAAAATGTGGGTTCCATCCATAGATACACCTCGCAGAAGACTTGAAACTGACAGAAGTTGGATATAGAGTTTGGAGCGAGATCTTGAGGATGAAGGTTGAAGAAGTTTAAGATATCCCAGAATAATTTTGAGCCGGGAGGGGAAAAGCCTCTCATGAGATGGTCTATAAAAACCACAACCTCTCCTTCACCGGGTCGAGGGACATCATCTCCTTGGGCGGCTCGCCAACCAATCTCTTCTTGAGCCGGCAGAAAGCCTTGTGCTACATAATCTTGGAGCATGAGTTGGGAGACTTGAGACGGGACCCAGTTGCAAATGGTAGTTTTTGACATATTGAATCGCCTTAAAAAGGATCGATGATTGCATAAGTATAAATGGCGGATTACTTATGAGATTATAACTCACCACGTCAATTGTGAGATGAGACAATACTGATGGTTGTGATTAAAGACAAGACGACATAATCATTAATGGCGTATGAGTCGCCCAACAAATGAGCCGGCTTAGCAACAGTGGCAATTTTTGATATCTGGCAGGTTGTGATTACAATGATTAGCCGCCAGATAGCTTGAAGGCGTCTCATACTAAATGGAGGGTTTTCTAAAATTCTGCTAAGTATGACACAAACAAGTTTCTACCAAAGCAGTTATAATTATGGATCTACCGAGCAGTCCAAAAGATAAATAATGTTAAACCTAAGACAAAGCTTCGGAATAGTGGATGCCTAGCCAAGGGAGTCGTAAGGGGATTTAAGTATTTTCAGATGTAAAAATGGTGTCACCACTCCCGCCGCTATATTTCTATGACAAAACCTATCAAGCTACATCTATGCTAGCAATGGTGATAATGAAGGTGTCAACTCTGATGAACTGCTACAGATCTGTAGAAGAAGGGATGGCACACCTGATAGTTGCGGAGGATGAGGTGATGCGTGGTTGAGCCTTTGGAGAAGGCGCCGCGGTCCTGGATGAGTTCACCAGCGGGGGACAAATGGAGGCGACGGCGCGGCGAGGAGCTTCGGCTTGAGGAATAAGAAGTGGCAGGGGCAGAGTAAAAGTGAAAAAGAGGACTCCCCGTGTCTATTTATAAGGTAAAGGACCGAAGAGTAAAAGACAGGCATGAAATGTGAGGGGGCACAATAACTTTCGGAGCACAAGACGCCTCAATTTTCAGGATAATTAGTTATGCTTAAAGATTCTCTATGATGTCGTCAAGGATTTCTAGGGTTTCCGGATGTGACATCAGTAGTAAGATGTGAAGATTGACAAGTTTGAAAGTGTTGTAAGCCGATGCTTGATGACCCGAAGAAGATGTGGACCAGATCGGAAGATGAGCCGCCAAGTTGAAGGGTGGAGATTGACATGAATAAATTCAAATCAATCTGGGGCCTAATGTTGGGGATATAACCCCGTGATATAACCAGCCATTATTGGGTGGGGTCATCCAGATGGCGGCTTAGAAGCAAGAATCCAGATGGGCCGAGGCGCCCATGAGCAAGACCGGTTGGGCGGTTCACAGAGTGGGTCAGTTTAGGGCTTAGCATCCGTAGACAGTGGCTCGTGATCTCGAAGCCCAAGTCGCCGAGAGTTTCCTTACTTAGGAGACAAGTTGTAAATATGCTAAGTCACGGATCGTAGTACGACTTGGACTCTTGTAAGCCCTGGGTCTCGACCTATATATAAAGGCTAGTCTCAGGGGCAGATAGGGCTAAGTTACGATCGATCAATAGCTAGGTCAAGCGAATCCGCTCCCTTGTATTGATCTCCAGAGCAATAAGCAAACAAGCAGGAAGTAGGCTATTACCTCGATCGCCAAGGGCCGAACCTGGGTGTCTCTCGTACCTGTTCCACCCCGACAAGCTAACCTCCTAGTTGTGATGGCATCATGACTAAGTCCTCACACTTGGACATCTGCCGTGACAAAACCACGACACAAGGTATTACAATCTGGTTTTTATTGGCCTACCCTTTTCAAAGATGCCCGTAAGTTTGTCTTGTCTTGTGATGAATGTCAAAGAATTGGTTAGCGTCAGGAAATTCCTATGAATTATTCACTTGTTGTTGAACCATTTGATGTTTGGGGTTTTGATTATATGGGACTTTTTCCTTCCTCTAATGGGTATACACATATTTTGGTTGTTGTTGATTATGTCACTAAGTGGGTAGAAGCTATCCCAACTAGCAGTGTTGATCATAACACTTCCATTAAAATGGTTAAAGAAATTATCTTCCCAAGGTTTGGAGTCCCTAGATATTTAATGAATGATGGTGGTTCACACTTTATTCATGGTGCTTCCCGTAAAATGCTTGCTAAATACGATGTCAACCATAGAATTGCATCACCCTACCATCCTCAGTCTATTGGTCAAGTTGAACTTAGCTATAGAGAAATAAAATTAATATTACAAAAACTGTCAATAGGTCCCGAAAGAATTGGTCTAAGAAACTTGATGATGCACTTTGGGCCTATAGAACAGCTTATAAAAATCCAATGGGTATGTCTTCGTACAAAATGGTTTATGGAAAAGCTTGCCATTTGCCTCTTGAGTTAAAACATAAAGCATATTGGGTAATTAAATAACTTAATTATCACTTCAAGCTTGCCGGTGAAAAGAGGTTATTTGTTATTAGCTCACTAGATGAATGGAGAACCCAGGCCTATGAAAATGCCAAATTATTCAAAGAAAAATTTAAAAGGTGGCATGACAAAAGAATCCAAAAGCGGGAATTCAAAGTTGGTGAACATGTTCTATTGTACAATTCTCGTTTCCAATTTTTTGTAGGTAAACTTCTCTCCAAATGGGAAGGGCCATATATTATCGAAGAATTTTATCATTCTGGGGCTATTAAGATCAGTAATGCCGAAGGCATCCGAAGGTGGTCAACGAGGAAAGATTAAGCACTGTATTTCAGGTAAGACGGAGGAACTAATATTATTCAAACCATGACACCGGAGGAACACATAAAAGAAACCTTTCAGAACACTCCAGAACCCCGAAAAGGATGAGGTACGTGATACCGTAAGTAAACGGACTCCAACAAATTTGCAAATTTTTTTTGTCAGTTTTGGAATATCATAAAAAAATAGAAAAATAAGAAGCAACTGGGAAGGCAACCCAGGGGCCCACAAGACACCAGGGCATGCCTGCCCCAGCTGGCACGCCGTGGTGGGTAGTGGGCCCCTCGGGCACCTTCCTAACTCTGTTCACCTTCTGTATACTTGTTTCTCAAGATTAAAAAAAATCTTTATATACTCACACGGATGATTTAACCACCGCATCGCAGAGAAATCCTCTGTTCTTGTTTCGTGCTATTTTTCTGTCAGATCTACCAAGCCAGGCACCATATCTTCTCCCTCCTCCAAAAGTGTAGAAGAAGATGCTTAGCTGTTTAAGATGGAACTAAAGAGGGAAGAACTAAAACAAGCCACTAAGGAGGACACGGTCGAAGAGGTTATGGAGGATCAAGCTCAAGAAGGGGGCAAGCCATGCTGAAGGAGGAGGCTGAGAAAGAAGAATATATCCTTCAACCATACTACGAACAACTCACCCCTACCAAAATCGAGGCTTTCACGGCCTTCGAAATGGTATGCGTTCAGAATAAATATCTCACTCGTGAAATTATTTTGTTGGAAGAGCAAAACATCGCCCTTCGGAGTGTCAATTGTAGATTGCAGTACCTGCTAAAGCTGAAGTGTGAATCCACTACTACCTCATCCTCTCCAACACCTTCACCATCATCACCAAAGAAGGAGACTTGAGTACATGGATATGGGCACTCTCCTTGGCTTGTGTCAAGCTTGGGGGAGAGGCCCTGGCATTGTATCACCATCACTTTCATTACCTTTACCTATATTAGTTTGATCTTTAGCTATTTTGTGATTTAGTCGAATAAAAGTTTAGTATGATGTATTTTCGATTGCTAGTTTCATGATCTATCTATCTATGCAATCGAGTGAGAGTCATATAATAAAGTTTAGTTTGAGTTTTTGCTTATTTACTTTTATGTTTAACCAAAATAAAGGGAAATAATGAAAAAGATCATATGCTAATCTTATGGTAAGTAATGACATCACATAAGGAAAAGTATAAGTGGAAAAATTTATTGAAAGTTGACAAACATAGCATTGTTCAATGATGCGACTCGTGAAAGAATTACTAAGGGAAGAGAGATTCACATGAAAATATACTATCTTGGACATCTTTTATGATTGTGAGCCCCCACTAAATATTTTATGCCAAACCGTTGACGTTGGAAAAGGAAGACAACATAATGATTTATGTTTGTTCATATTCACATAGAAGCTATATTGTCATAGATCCTCCAACGTGTGGTGCTTGCTCATATCTTTGCTAGCCAAAATTCCGCACTAAGTATAGATACTACTTGTGCATCCAAAACCCTTAAACCCAAATTCATGTTTTGAGAGTCCACCATACCTACCTATGGATTGAGTAAGATCTTTCAAGTAAGTTGTCATCGGTGCAAAAAGGCAATAAAAATTTCTCCTCAATGTGTTTGATCTTTTAGTGTAAGGAAAAATAAGCGTTGTACGAACTTGTGATGGCGAAGTAATAAAAGCAACGGACTACATAATAAAGGTTCCTATCATAAGGGGCAATATAATGTGACGTTCTTTTGCATTAAGAGATTGTGCACACAAAACCAAAAGGCGCACGACAACCTCTGCTTCCCTCTACGAAGGGCCTATCTTTTACTTTTATGTATTTACTTTTTATGCAAGAGTCAAAGTTTTCTTCGCTATTCCTTTTTATTTTCTCTTTTTGCAAGCACTATGTGGTGGGGAAAGATCTAGGCACATATATGCAGATGAATGTGAGCGATCATGAGTTATTATTTTTGACATCACCCTTGAGGTGAATAAGTTGGGAGGCGAAACTATAAGCCCCTGTCTTTCTATGTGTCCGGTTGAAACTTTTTGCTCATATGTATGCTATGAGTGTTAGCAATCATAGAAGACTAAATGATGGTTGAGAATGTGGACTTGCCAAAAGTCTCTGATACGAGACCCTTCCTGAAAATATGATGAATTGTAGTTGCAAAGTTGAGTGAGAACATAGTTTGTTAGTTTTCAATAAAGTTTATGCTTTCTAGTTCGATGTTGTGATGTGTTACTTGTTCATGAGAAGCTATATGATAAAGTTTGTTGTTGTTATAATAATAAGCATGATACTACTATGTCCGTATTTTGTTTTATCGACACATATCTCTCTAAACATGTGGACATGATTTTCGATATTGGCTTTCGCTTGAGGACAAACGAGGTCTAAGCTTGGGGGAGTTGATACGTCCATTTTGCATCATGTTTTCCTACTGTTATTTATAATTATTTTATGCATAATAATGCTCCATGGAGTAATTCTAAAGCCATTTCTCTCATAATATGCAAGGTTTGCACAAAGAGGGACAATTTCGGCAGCTAGAATTCTGGAGTAGAAAAAGCTACGTCAGAGATACCAATTCTGCACTTCTCCAAATGAGCTGAAAATTTATGGACAATTATTTTGGAATATATCAAAAATACTGGAGCAAATAACTACAGGAGGGGGCCACCTAGTGACCACAAAACATAGTAGTTACCCTTTTTCTTGAGGCCACGGGAGAAGTCATGTTGCAAGTAATCATGTGAATTTGATATGTGTTCAATATTTTGATGATATGTATGTTGTGATTTCCTTAGTGGTATTATGTGAACGTCAACTACATGACACTTCACCATCTTTGGTCCTATGGGAACGCATTGGAGTAATTATTAGATGATGGGTTGCTAGAGTGACAGAAGCTTAAATCCTAGTTTATGCGCTATTCCGTAAGGGGTTGATTTGGATCCATATGTTTAATGCTACGGTTAGATTTTATCTTAGTACATCTTTCCTAGTTGTGGATGACTGTGAGGGGGTTAATCATAAGTGGGAGGCTTGTTCAAGTAAGAACATCACCCAAGCACCGGTCCACCAACATATCAAATTATACAAGTAGCGAATGCAAATCAAACCAACATGATGAACGTGACTATATGAAATTCCTGTGTGCCCTCAAGAATGTTTTACTTACTATCTGAGATTGTTCCGGCCTGTCCTTTGCTAAAAAAAGGATCGGGCTACCTTGCTGCACTTATTGTTACTATTGTTACTGTTGGGGAATGTTGCATAAAATAAAAAATTTCCTACATTCACCAAGATCAATCTATGAGCTCATCTAGAAACGAGAGAGAGGAGTGCATCTACATACCCTTGTAGATGGCGAGCAGAAGCGTTCAAAAGAACGGGGTTGAGGGAGTCGTACTCGTCGTGATCCAAATCACCGGAGATCCTAGCGTCGAACGTATGGCACCTCTGCGTTCAACACACGTACGGTCAGCGTGACATCTCGTCCTTCTTGATCCAGCAAGGGGGGAGGAGAGGTTGATGAAGATCCAGCAGCACGACGGTGTGGTGGTGGATGCAGCAGGGATCCGGCAGGGCTTCACCAAGCGTCTGCGGGAGGAAGAGGTGTAGCAAGGGGGAAGGGAGGCGCCAGATGCAAGGGTGCGGCTGCCCTCCCTCCCCCCTCCTCTTTATATAGGGACCCCAGGGGGGGCGCCGGCCCTAGGAGATGGGATCTCCTAGGGGGGGCGGCCAAAGGGGGGAAACTTGCCCCCCAAGGCAAGTGGAGGCGCCCCCTCCCCTAGGGTTCCCAACCCTAGGCGTAGGGGGGCCTAGGGGGGCGCACCAGCCCACCAGGGGCTGGTTCCCCTCCCACTTCAGCCCATGGAGCCCTCCGGGATAGGTGGCCCCACCCGATGGACCCCCGGGACCCTTCCAGTGGTCCCGGTACAATACCGGTGACCCCCGAAACTTTCCCGATTGCCGAAACTCGACTTTCCATATATAATTCTTTACCTCCGGACCATTCCGGAACTCCTCGTGACGTCCGGGATCTCATTCGGGACTCCGAACAACTTTCGGTTTGCTGCATACTAATATCTCTACAACCCTAGCGTCACCGAACCTTAAGTGTGTAGACCCTACGGGTTCGGGAGACACGTAGACATGACTGAGACGGCTCTCCGGTCAATAACCAACAGCATGATCTGGATACCCACGTTGGCTCCCACATGCTCCTCGATGATCTCATCGGATGAACCACGATGTCGAGGATTCAAGCAACCCCGTATACAATTCCCTTTCTCAATCGGTATGTTACTTTGCCCGAGATTTGATCGTAGGTATCCCAATACCTCGTTCAATCTCGTTACCGGCAAGTCACTTTACTCGTACCGTAATGCATGATCCCATGACCAGACACTTGGTCACTTTGAGCTCATTATGATGATGCATTACCGAGTGGGCCCAGAGATACCTCTCCGTCATACGGAGTGACAAATCCCAGTCTCGATTTGTGTTAACCCAACAGACACTTTCGGAGATACCCGTAGTATACCTTTATAGTCACCCAGTTACGTTGTGACGTTTGGTATACCCAAAGCACTCCTACGGTATCCGGGAGTTACACGATCTCATGGTCTAAGGAAAAGATACTTGACATTGGAAAAGCTCTAGCAAACGAACTACACGATCTTGTGCTATGCTTAGGATTGGGTCTTGTCCATCACATCATTCTCCTAATGATGTGATCCCGGTATCAACGACATCCAATGTACATAGTCAGGAAACCATGACTATCTGCTGATCAACGAGCTAGTCAACTAGAGGCTCACTAGGGACATGTTGTGGTCTATGTATTCACACGTGTATTACGATTTCCGGATAATAAAATTATAGCATGAATAAAAGACAATTATCATGAACAAGGAAATATAATAATAATCCTTTTATTATTGCCTCTAGGGCATATTTCCAACAGTCTCCCACTTGCACTAGAGTCAATAATCTAGTTACATTGTGATGAATCGAACACCCATAGAGTTCTGGTGTTGATCATGTTTTGCTCGCGGAAGAGGTTTAGTCAATGGATCCGCGACATTCAGATCTGTATGTACTTTGCAAATATCTATGTCCATCTTGAACATTTTCACGGATGGAGTTGAAACGACGCTTGATGTGCCTGGTCTTCTTGTGAAACCTGGGCTCCTTGGCAAGGGCAATAGCTCCAGTGTTGTCACAGAAGAGAGTGATCGGCCCCGACGCATTGGGTATGACTCCTAGGTCGGTGATGAACTCCTTCATCCATATTGCTTCATGCGCTGCCTCCGAGGCTGCCATGTACTCCGCTTCACATGTAGATCCCGCCACAACGCTTTGCTTGCAACTGCACCAACTTACTGCTCCACGATTCAACATATACACGTATCCGGTTTGTGACTTAGAGTCATCCAGATCTGTGTCGAAGCTAGCATCGACGTAACGCTTTACGACGAGATCTTTGTCACCTCCATAAACGAGAAACATGTCCTTTGTCCTTTTCAGGTACTTCAGGATATTCTTGACCGCTGTCCAGTGTTCCTTGCCGGGATTACTTTGGACCTTCCTACCAAACTTACGGCAAGGTTTACATCTGGTCTGGTACACAGCATGGCATACATAATAGATCCTATGGCTGAGGCATAGGGGATGACACTCATCTCTTCTTTATCTTCTGCCATGGTCGGGCATTGAGCCGAGCTCAATCTCACACCTTGCAATACAGGCAAGAACCCTTTCTTGCACTGATCCATATTGAACTTCTTCAATATCTTATCAAGGTATGTGCTTTGTGAAAGACCTATGAGGCGTCTCGATCTATCCCTATAGATCTTGATGCCTAATATGTAAGCAGCTTCTCCAAGGTCCTTCATTGAAAAACACTTATTCAACTAGGCCTTAATGTTGTCCAAAAGTTCTATATCATTTCCCATCAAAAGTATGTCATCTACATATAATATGAGAAATGCTAGAGAGCTCCCACTCACTTTCTTGTAAACGCAGGCTTCTCCATAAGTCTGCATAAACCCAAACGCTTTGATCATCTCATCAAAGCGAATGTTCCAACTTCGAGATGCTCGCACCAGCCCATAAATGGATCGATGGAGCTTGCACACTTTGTTAGCATTCTTAGGATCGACAAAACCTTCCGGCTGCATCATATACAGCTCTTCCTTAAGATAGCCGTTAAGGAATGCCGTTTTGACGTCCATCCGCCATATCTCATAATCATAGTATGCGGAAATTGCTAACATGATTCGGACGGACTTCAGCTTCGCTACGGGAGAGAAAGTCTCATCGTAGTCAACCCCTTGAACTTGCCGATAACCCTTAGCGACAAGTCAAGCTTTATAGATGGTAACATTACCATCCGCGTCCGTCTTCTTCTTAAAGATCCATTTGTTTTCTATTGCTCGCCGATCATCGGGCAAGTCTATCAAAGTCCATACTTTGTTTTCATATATGGATTCTATCTCGGATTGCATGGCTTCTAGGTTGGAATCTGGGCCTGCCATCGCTTCTTCATAGTTCGAAGGTTCACCGTTGTCTAACAACACGATTTCCAGGACAGGGTTGCCATACCACTTTGGTGTGGAACGTGTCCTTGTGGACCTACGAAGTTCAGTAGCAACTTGATCCGAAGTACCTTGATCATCATCATTAATTTCCTCTCCAGTCGGTGCAGGCACCACAGGAACATTTTCCTGAGCTGCACTACTTTCCGGTTCAAGAGGTAGTACTTCATCGAGTTCCACTTTCCTCCCACTTACTCCTTTCGAGAGAAACTCTTTTTCCAGAAAGGATCCGTTCTTGGCAACAAAGATCTTGCCTTCGGATCTAAGGTAGAAGGTATACCCAATGGTTTCCTTAGGGTATCCTATGAAGATGCATTTTTCTGACTTGGGTTCGAGCTTTTCAGGTTGAAGTTTCTTGACATAAGCATCGCATCCCCAAAATTTTAGAAATGACAGCTTAGGTTTCTTCCCAAACCACAATTCATACAGTGTCGTCTCAACGGATTTAGACGGAGCCCTATTTAAAGTGAATGTAGCTGTCTCTAGAGCATATCCCCAAAATGATAGCGATAAATTGGTAAGAGACATCATAGATCGCACCATATCCAATAGAGTTCGATTACGACATTCGGACACACCGTTACGCTGAGGTGTTCCAGGCGGCGTGAGTTGTGAAACGATTCCACATTTCCTTAAGTGCGTACCAAATTCATGACTTAAATATTCTCCTCCATGATCTGATCATAGGAACTTTATCTTTCGGTCACATTGATTCTCTACCTCATTCTGAAATTCCTTGAACCTTTCAAAGGTCTCAGACTTGTGTTTCATCAAGTAGACATACCCATATCTACTTAAGTCATCAGTGAGAGTGAGAACATGACGATATCCTCCGCGAGCCTCAACGCTCATTGGACCGCACACATCAGTATGTATGATTTCCAATAAGTTGGTTCCTCGCTCCATTGTTCCGGAGAACGAAGTCTTGGTCATTTTGCCCATGAGGCATGGTTCGCATGTGTCAAATGATTCATAATCGAGAAACTCTAAAAGTCCATCAGCATGGAGCTTCTTTATGCGCTTGACACCAATGTGACCAAGGTGGCAGTGCCACAAGTATGTGGGACTATCGTTATCAACTTTACATCTTTTGGTATTCATACTATGAATATGTGTAACATTACATTCGAGATTCATTAAGAATAAACCATTGACCATCGGGGCATGACCATAAAACATATCTTTCATATAAATAGAACAACCATTATTCTCGGATTTAAATGAGTAGCCATCTCGTATTAAACGAGATCCAGATACAATGTTCATGCTCAAACTTGGCACTAAATAACAATTATTGAGGTTTAAAACTAATCCCGTGGGTAAATGTAGAGGTAGCGTGCCGACGGCGATCACATCGACCTTGGAACCATTCCTGACGCGCATCGTCACCTCGTCCTTCGCTAGTCTCCGCTTATTCCGCAGCTCCTGCTTTCAGTTACAAATATGAGCGAAGACACCGGTATCAAATACCCAGGAGCTACTACGAGCACTGGTAAGGTACACATCAATTACATGTATATCACATATACCTTTAGTATTTTCGGCCTTCTTGTCCGCTAAGTATTTGGGGGCAGTTCCGCTTCCAGTGACCCTTCCCTTTGCAATAAAAGCACTCAGTTTCAGGCTTGGGTCCATTCTTTGACTTCTTCCCGGCAGCTGGCTTACCGGGCACGGCAACATCCTTGTCGTCCTTCTTGAAGTTCTTCTTACCCTTGCCTTTCTTGAACTTAGTGGTTTAATTGACCATCAACACTTGATGTTCCTTTTTGATTTCTACCTCTTCTGACTTCAGCATTGAAAATACTTCAGGAATAGTTTTCACCATCCCCTGCATATTGTAGTTCATCACAAAGCTATTGTAGCTCGGTGGGAGCGACTGAAGGATTCTGTCAATGACTGCCTCGTCCGGGAGGTTAATGTCCAGCTGGGACAGGCGGTTGTGCAACCCAGACATTTTGAGTATGTGCTCACTGACAGAACTATTTTCCTCCATCTTACAACTATAGAACTTGTCGGAGACTTCATATCTCTCGACCTAGGCGTGAGCTTGGAAAACCATTTTCAGCTCCTCGAACATCTCATATGCTCCGTGTTGCTCAAAACGCTTTTGGAGCCCCGGTTCTAAGCTGTAAAGCATGCCGCACTGAACGAGGGAGTAATCATCAGCACGTGACTGCCAAGCGTTCATAACGTCTTGGTTCTTTGGGATGGGTGCTTCACCTAGCGCTCCTTCTAGGACATATGCTTTCTTGGCAGCTATGAGGATGATCCTCAGGTTCTGGACCTAGTCCGTATAGTTGCTGCCATCATCTTTCAGCTTGGTTTTCTCTAGGAACGCGTTGAAGTTCATGTTGACATGAGCGTTGGCCATTTGATCTACAAGACATTTTTGCAAAGATTTTAGACTAAGTTCATGATAATTAAGTTCATCTAATCAAATTATTTAATGAACTCCCACTCAGATTAGACATCCCTCTAGTCATCTAAGTGTTACACGATCCGAGTCGACTCGGCCGTGTCCGATCATCACGTGAGACGGACTAGTCATCATCGGTGAACATCTCCATGTTGATCGTATCTTCCATACGACTCATGTTCGACCTTTCGGTCTCTGTGTTCCGAGTCCATGTCTGTACATGCTAGGCTCGTCAAGTTAACCTAAGTGTTTTGCATGTGTAAATCTGTCTTACACCCGTTGTATGTGAACGTTAGAATCTATCACACCCGATCATCACGTGGTGCTTCGAAACAACGAACTGTCGCAACGGCGCACAGTTAGGGGGAACACTTTCTTGAAATTATTATAAGGGATCATCTTATTTACTACCGTCGTTCTAAATAAACAAGATGCATAAACATAATAAACATCACATGCAATTAAATAGTAGTGACATGATATGGCCAATATCATATAGCTCCTTTGATCTCCATCTTCGGGGCTCCATGATCATCTTCGTCACCGGCATGACACCATGATCTCGATCATCATGATCTCCATCATCGTGTCTCCATGAAGTTGCTCGCCAACTATTACTTCTACTACTATGGCTAACGGTTTAGCAATAAAGTAAAGTAATTACATGGCGTTGAATAATTGACACGCAGGTCATACAATAATTAAGACAACTCATATGGCTCCTGCCGGTTGTCATACTCATCGACATGCAAGTTGTGATTCCTATTACAAGAACATGATCTCATACATCACAATATATCATTCATCATTCATCACAACGTTTGGCCATATCACATCACAAAGCAATTGCTGCAAAACAAGTTAGACGTCCTCTAATTGTTGTTGCATCTTTTACGTGGCTGCAATAGGGTTCTAGCAAGAACGTTTTCTTACCTACGAAAAATCACAACGTGATTTGTCAACTTCTATTTACCCTTCATAAGGACTCTTTTCATCGAATCCGCTCCAACTAAAGTGGGAGAGACAGACACCCGCTAGCCACCTTATGCAACTAGTGCATGTCAGTCGGTGGAACCTGTCTCATGTAAGCGTACGTGTAAGGTCGGTCCGGGCCGCTTCATTCCACAATACCGCTGAAGCAAAATAAGACTAGTAGTGGCAAGAAAGTTGACAACATCTACGCCCACAACAGATTTGTGTTCTACTCGTGCAAAGAGAACTACGCATAGACCTAGCTCTGATACCACTGTTGGGGAACGTTGCATAAAATAAAAAAATTCCTACGTTCACCAAGATCAATCTATGAGTTCATATAGCAACGAGAGAGAGGAGTGCATCTACATACCCTTGTAGATCGCGAGCGGAAGCGTTCAAAAGAACGGGGTTGAGGGAGTCATACTCGTCGTGATCCAAATCACCGGAGATCCTAGCACCGAACGGACGGCACCTCCGCGTTCAATACACGTACGGTCAGCGTGACGTCTCCTCCTTCTTGATCCAGCAAGGGGGAAGGAGAGGTTGATGAAGATCTAGCAGCACGACGGTGTGGTGGTGGATGCAGCAGGGATCCGGCAGGGCTTCGCCAAGCGTCTGCGGGAGGAAGAGGTGTAGTAAGGGGGAAGGGAGGCGCCATATGCAAGGGTGCGGCTGCCCTCCCCCCTCTTTATATAGGGACCCCAGGGGGGAGCCGGCCCTAGGAGATGGGATCTCCTAGGGGGGCGGCGGCCAAAGGGGGGAAACTTGCCCCCCAAGGCAAGTGGAGGCGCCCCCTCCCCTAGGGTTCCCAACCCTAGGCATAGGGGGGCCCAGAGGGGGCGCACCAGCCCACCAGGGGCTGATTCCCCTCCCACATCAGCCCATGGGGCCCTCCGGGATAGGTGCCCCACCCGGTGGACCCCGGGACCCTTCCGGTGGTCCCGGTACAATACCGGTGACCCCCGAAACTTTCTCGATGGCCGAAACTCGACTTCCCATATATAATTCTTTACCTCCGGACCATTCCAGAACTCCTCGTGACGTCCGGGATCTCATTCGGGACTCCGAACAACTTTCGGTTTGCTGCATACTAATATCTCTACAACTCTAGCGTCACCGAACCTTAAGTGTGTAGACCCTACGGGTTCGAGAGACACGTAGACATGACCGAGACGGCTCTCCGGTCAATAACCAACAGCGGGATCTGGATACCCATGTTGGCTCCCACATGCTCCTCGATGATCTCATTGGATGAACCACGATGTCGAGGATTCAAGCAACCCCGTATACAATTCCCTTTGTCAATCGGTATGTTACTTTGCCCGAGGTTCGATCGTCGGTATCCCAATACCTCGTTCAATCTCGTTACCGGCAAGTCACTTTACTCGTACCGTAATGCATGATCCCGTGACCAGACACTTGGTCACTTTGAGATCATTATGATGATGCATTACCGAGTGGGCCCAGAGATACCTCTCCATCATACGGAGTGACAAATCCCAGTCTCGATCCGTGTCAACCCAACAGACACTTTCGGAGATACCCGTAGTATACCTTTATAGTCACCCAGTTACGTTGTGACGTTTGGTACACCCAAAGCACTCCTACGGTATCCGGGAGTTACACGATCTCATGGTCTAAGGAAAAGATACTTGACATTGGAAAAGCTCTAGCAAACGAACTACACGATCTTGTGCTATGCTTAGGATTGGGTCTTGTCCATCACATCATTCTCCTAATGATGTGATCCCGGTATCAAGGACATCCAATGTCCATAGTCAGGAAACCATGACTATCTGTTGATCAACGAGCTAGTCAACTAGAGGCTCACTAGGGACATGTTGTGGTCTATGTATTCACACGTGTATTACGATTTCCGGATAATAAAATTATAGCATGAATAAAAGACAATTATCATGAACAAGGAAATATAATAATAATCCTTTTATTATTGCCTCTAGGGCATATTTCCAACAGTTACTTGTTACTTGTTAAAAAATATCTTCCTATCAAACTACCTGTTACCGACAATTTCAGTGCCTGCAGAAATTACCTTGCTGAAAAGCACTTGTCATTTCCTTCTCCTCCTCTTTGGGTTTGACACTCTTACTTATCGAAAGGACTATGATTGATCCCCTATACTGGTGGGTCATCATGTGCTTCTTGCAATACTGGGGCGCGATCGCAATGTTGAAGAGACACAAGGGTTAAATGGTTGTTGTAATAAATGGGGGCCGGACGGCCTGTAATCACCATATCTTGTCATCGTGTTCCTAGTGGAGGATTCTACTGCACGCTTGAGCACTCCACACACATTTTGTTTGACCATGCGTGGGCTCAAAAAGTTGCCAAATGTATCTTTGGTGAGCCTGTTCCCGCACAACTATGCAGGTTACCACGTGCAACCATGCAAGCTTCCCACCTGGCTCGTTTGGCAATGCGTCGGCTAGAAGAGGAATCATGGGTGTTAATTTACTGGCAAAAGCTTTACAAAAACAAAGTGTGTGGAATGACTTAAAGCAAGGCACACGTTCGACAATAAGTTTACCCGTGGGTGATGAGGTCAAAGTTACACAGACGAGTAATGATTGACACTCGAGTGCAATAATTCTGCGCTCTACAGGGCACACAGTTGAAGAAACTAACTGTGTACAATAATATCGAAGATCGTGGCGAGTTCGCAATATAGATCGTTTGCAATGAGATCGATAGGGTAAACACATTCGAGAGTGGTAAATAAAATCATGTCCATTGAGGTCCAAATATTAATCGTCCATTGCATATTAAGGTCAAAATAGTACTACCAATATACGAGTCTCATACGATGCCATTTCTACGACTGTACCACAGAAGCACAAAATATTACAAGGTTCAAATTCCAAGATTACAAGGTTAAAACTGATATTAGAAATGAAATTCAAAGATTACACACTGGTGCGTGTCGGTTCTAAACAAACGGTTTTTAACCCCTTTTCGTGACGGCATTTGGAACCGCCGCCAAGTGAGTGTGGTCGATAGGGGGTCCTTCCCACACGACCCAGAAATCGTCGGGGATAGGCCCTCCTGGGACCCAGACTGGGGCCGTGTGCGATCGGGCAAGGCATCGAAACCCAATCATTTTCGTAGGTATGTACATCCCACACGGTAATCCGAGAAAATCATTTCCGTAGGTATGTACATCCCACATGGTGAATCCCAGAAAAACATTTCCGTTCGTATGTATATCACAGACAGTCAATCCAAGGAATACGTTTCCGTTCTTATGTACATCCCACACAGTCAAACCAGGGAAAACGTTTTCGTTCGTACGTACATCCCACACAGTTTTATGTGTAGGCTCGTGTGTGAAAGGTGTAACTATCACACACGGTCTATCTTGGTTAACTATTTGCTTTTATCAACTATATCACACACGATTTGATGAATAAAACTGTGTGGCATTGGGCTATCCATCGCAAGCGCTTTTACTGCTAGAACCGCTTGCAAAGGTCCATGACCATCTGTTCTCTTTTTATTTTTGCCTGTAATTTATTATTTAAATTGGAAATTTTGAAATATGAAACATGCAATTCAAATTCTCAGCACAATGGTTCAACAACGAATCCATAAATAAAACTGCCGGTACAATATGTTCAGTAATTACAGGATTAGGCAGCAATTAACTATGATGAACCACAGTATTTAAATGCGGTAAAGGTGAAGATACAAGTGTAAATCATTTTGACTGCAGACGGTGTTGAAGAAGCGGAATGCCCATAATGTGCCTTCCTGCATGCCATAGGCACGAACCACTTTTGTCCAACCCCTTGTGACGATCACCTGCCCATCCTTCACCGCCTTTAGGAAGACTTCTAGAGCATTATCATGGTATCATGAATTATATACTTTAACCTTAGTTGCCTCCACTCCGATCATGTAGTTTGCAAGGTAATCATCAGTAAATGGCTTTGAAAACCACTAAAAATAGAAAAATATCAGATATTGAGGTCTAATAGAGTAACTTGTTGTGGGCAGGGGGAAAAGGCGACACATTACTTACCATCCTAAAGTTCACTGTTGTCTTCGACAAAGTGTAAATAAAGAGCTTAATTCCAATCACCCGTTTCTTTCGCCTAACAATCTTTCTTAGTTTCCTCACTTGATGCTTGTTCATGAATATCTCATTGCCCCATGCGCAAAAGGGATCGAAGCGTGGATCAATACAACTCATATATGTACCTACAAGCAACCAGTAAATGTTAGAAGCTAAACTGAGATTGCACAAATGATGTAAAATACAACTACCTATGTCCCTAAGTACAAGTAATTTTTTTTTTAGATTTCAATATGAACTACATACAGATGTATATAGAATTATAGATATAGTTTAGATTAGAATCTAGATTCACTCATTTTGCTCCTTATGTAGTCTATATTGGAATCTCTAAAAATACTTATATTTAGAACTATATGGTGTATAAGACATGGGATGCAACTAACCTCGACGGCAAACAACATCATCGCCCATTGTAGCCCTGTGTAAGTACATGGAAAGCCAATGTTAACTACAACAGGGTTAACATCCACCAAAAATAGCAAATGGTAATAAAATGGTAGCATATGTAGTGATATCTTCATTTTGAAAGAGTAGCACAGTAGCAAAGGGATGGACTAAAAATGGATACAATTGTTAACTGCAACAGGCTTAACAACATCATAATTCATGGTTTGTAAGTTTGTAGACATTAAAATACGACTCTTTAAAAATGGATACAACTGCTAATTGCACCAGGCTTAATGGCCATTGAAATTGGTATTGATAAAAATGCAATTGGCAGAGTTAAACATCACAGGGAAGGTGCTGCCAGAGCAGATAATGGCCTAGTTGTCTATAAAAAGGTAGGGAAATAGCTAAAACGTGTTAGGCATGTTTACTACAACATGCTTAATACATCGACCGTACAAAACATAGCCATTAATTGCAACTAGTATTGGTAAGATTGAACTGGTGGGTACATACTTGGTAAGTTCTGGGAGGTAGTTGCTGGGGCACTTCATCTTGGCTAGAGCCCGCCCAAAGTCAGCGGCGGTGGAGGCGAGCTATTCCTCTGGGTCGGAGCGTGGATCAGTGCCACTGACATGTGTAACTACAGGCAACCAGTAAATGGTAGAAGTTAAACTGGAATTGCACAAATGATGTGAAATACTGTAAGACATGGGGTGCAGCTAACCTCAAAGGAAAACAACAACATCGGCCGTTATGACCCTATGTGTAACACCCCGGATGTAACTTTCCATCTTTGTAACTCCAACTCTTGCCATTTTCGGCTATGTGATATGATATTCCCTTCGTGGTTGGGTTTTGTCTTTTGTTCTTGCATTTTATTCATGTCATGCATATCATATCATGTCATCACGTGCATCTCATTTGCATACGTGTTCGTCTCATGCATCCGAGCATTTTCCCCGTTGTCCGTTCCGCAATCCGACACTTCCACATGCACCGGCGCACCCCTCTTGTCTCCTTTCCGTGTGCGGGTGTTGAACATTCTCGGAATGGACCGAGCCTTGCCAAGTGGCCCTGGTATAGCACCGGTAGACCACCTGTCAAGTTTCGGGACGTTTGGAGCTCGTTTGGTACTCCAACGGTTATCCGCATATCCGCAAAGGCCTCTTTTAAGTTGCAGCCCAACACCCCTCCAAAATAGCCCAATAACCCATCAAACTCCCCTCCATGCTCTCGGTCGTTCGATCACGATCGTGTGGGCAAAAACCGCACCTCATTTGGACACTCCTAGCTCCTTCTACCTATAAATAAGCCTCCCCCTCCGAAATCCCGGATCAATTCCCCCTAACCCTAGGGAAATTCCCCTTCCGCCACCACCGGACACGTCCGGCCGCAGCCGGACACGTCCGGCTCGCCCCGCCGCCGCCACGTGGCGCCGTCGCGCCCGCCGCCGCCGAAGCCCGCCGCGGCCCGCGCCAGGCCCGCGGGGCCCGGATCCGCCGCCGCCGCCGGCAGCGGGGCGCCCGCGCGCCCGCGCGCCGCCGCCCGGCCGCGCCGCCGCCGGCGGCTGCCGCCTCCGCCCGAGCTCCTCCGTCTCCGCCGCCGACACCTCGGCGCGTCGCCGCTGCGGGACCTCCGTCGCCGCATCTCCGCCG
>NC_041381.1:382894839-382904279 GCF_002162155.2 Triticum dicoccoides
GGCGAGGGTCGCCGCCGAGCGCCTCCTCCGGCCTCTCCTCGCCTCCGGCCACCTCCATCGCCCCGGCCGCCGTCGCCTCCTTCTCCCTCCGACTCCGGCAAGCAGCGCTGCCGCCTCGGGAATCGCGCCAGATCTGGATCGGATCGCCAGGGTTGACTTCTTCCCCCCTCCGTTTTTCACTAAGTCTGAAATCTGCTGTTAAATCATCACATGTTCATCACATCACATCTTCGCACTTGTAGCTCCGTTTCGTGCGTATAATATGTCAAATTGTTCGTCTCGAAGAGTACATCATTTCATTCCATTGCATCGTTTACATTTGAGGTCATCTTGATGCCCGAAATGTTGTTGGAAGAGGGCTTCATATCGTTAGTTCCAGATTCTTATCAGCACGAGCTCTTTTGTCATTTTTGCCATGATAGATGTGTGCATCCTATGAGGTTGATCCCTAAATGTGTTTTGAACTAGGCTATGTCTTCTTTACAGAGGTGCTTACCATGTATTTTTGTGATCAATGTGGTGACTAGCACAAGCATGCAAACTAGGCTTCGCGTTAACGCTGTTTTTAGTTCCTGTTCTGCTGTAATTTTGTTGCCATGTAAACATGTTGCTACAGAGTAATCCATGCATAATTTGAGATACTTCAGTAAGGGTGTTTTGAAAACATGGTTTTGCTCTATCCATCCATGGTCCTGGTTGCAATTATGGAGTAGCCTAGCATGTCATTTTCGTGCTCTACTTTTGCTTCAAATTGTTTCCTAGCAGATTGTTTACATGTTATTCAATTTGGCCGAGGTTGTTGTAGTTGGTCCGGATATGCTATGATGTTGTTTCTTGCCATGTATAGCTTCTATGTCATGTCTTCTTGATGGATGTATGCTTAGTTTATCATGAGGAGCTCTGTAGTGAGTGCATCGAGCTCGCGAAGGTGCCTTCATAATTGTTTCAATGCCATGCTTTGTTTGCTGAAATCTGTTAACGAAACTTGCTATGTTTACGTGGGTGCCATCATATTTCCTAGCCCTTTTTGGCTTATGGTCAGTAAGGGACTTTTGATATATGCTTTGAGTAGATTCATGCCATGTCTTAGTTTGCTATTATAAGTTTCTGTAGCATGTTGATAACCTGCTCTGAACATTGCTTCGTGCTGCTGTTTTGCCATGTCCAACCTGATAATTTTTTTGCACTTTCTCCATGCTTGTTTGAACCTGTTATGATGTGAATGAGCCGTAGCTCAGTGTTCCTCTTTTGTAAAGCATCTCCTGTAGATCATTGACATATGCTTTGTTTTTATGTTGGGGTGTTCTAGCATAGTTTCTTGTTGCATGCTAAGTAGCATCATGCTGTTAAACGCAACTTTGTGCCATACTTGTCTTGCTTGCCATTTGCAAAGCGTGCATCCGTTCCCGGTGATCTTTATATCGATTTCAACCGAAATCATCTCATTTTTCCAGCGGCATACTTGGTTTGCCAAGTTGATGCCTTGTTCATCCTTTTTCCTCCCGAAGCACGCATATGCATTGCATATCACATCTCGCATATCATGACATGTTTTGCATCATATTGCTTGCGCATTGCACCGTGATTTATTATGGTTCCTTGCTTGTGTTCTTGCTTTGGGTAGAGCCAGGAGACGAGTACGTGCACGAGGAACCTGTTAGAACGCTTACGAGGATCCAGCCTTCGACTACTCTGAGAACCTTGCAGGCAAGATGAACATACCTTCGAAATCATTACTATCTTTGCTTGCTAGTATTCGCTCTTTCGCTATGTTAGCCCGACCTGCCTTTGTTTACCATGCCTCCCTATTGCCATGATAAACCTCTAACCATCCTGTCCTAGCAACCATTGATTGGCTATGTCACCGCTTTTGCTCAGCCCCTCTTATAGCATTGTTAGCTGCAGGTGAAGCTGAAGTTTGTTCCAGGTCGAAACGTTGTTACTTTGGGATATCACAATATCTCCTGTTTATATTAATGCACCTTATATACTTGGTAAAGGGTGGAAGGCTCGGCCTTATGCCTAGTGACTTGTTCCACTCTTGCCGCCCTAGTTCCGTTTACCGGTGTTATGTTCCTTGATTTTGCGTTCCTTACACGGTTGGGTGATTTATGGGACCCCCTTAACAGTTCGCTCTGAATAAAACTCCTCCAGCAAGGCCCAACTTTGGTTTTACCATTTGCCACCTAAGCCCTTTCCCTTGGGTTTTCGCGAGCCCAAGGGTCATCTTTATTACCCCCCCGGGCCAGTGCTCCTTCCAGTGTTCGTCCGAAATGAGCCACCTGCGGGGCCACCTCGGGGAAACTCGAGGGCTGGTTTAACTCGTAGCATGTCTCATCCGGTGTTGCCCTGAGAACGAGATATGTGAAGCTCCTATCAGGATTTGTCGGTGCATCGGGCGGCTTTGCTAGTCTTGTTTTACCATTGTCGAAATGTTTTGCGAACCGGGATTCCGAGACTGATCGGGTCTTCCCGGGAGAAGGTCTATTCCTTCGTTGACCGTGAGAGCTTGTGATTGGCTGAGTTGGGACACCCCTGCAGGGTATATAATCTTTCGAAAGCCGTGCCCGCGGTTATGAGGCAGATGGGAATTTGTTAATGTCCGGTTGTAGATAACTTGACACTTGACCTCTTTAAAATGCATCAACCGCGTGTGTAGCCGTGATGGTCTCTTCTCGGCGGAGCCCGGGAAGTGAACACGGTTTGTGTTATGCTTGGCGTAAGTAGTTTCAGGATCACTTCTTGATCGCTTCTAGCTGCTCGACCGACGCGTTGCTTCTCTTCTCGCTCTCACTTGCGTATGTTAGCCACCATATATGCTTAGTGCTTGCCGCAGCTCCACCATATTACACCTTTTCCTACCTATGAGCTTAAATAGTCTTGATCTCGTGGGTGTGAGATTGCTGAGTCCTCGTGACTCACAGATTCTACCAAAACAGATGCAGGTGCCGATGATACCGGCGCAGATGGCGCAACTGAGCTGAAGTGGGAATTTGAAGAGGCCCTTGGTCGTTACTATGTATCGTTTCCAGATGATCAGTAGAGGTGCCCAGTCGGGACGATCGGGGATCTGTGTAGCATTTGGGGTAGTCTTCTTTTATTTTGGTTCCGTAGTCGGACCTTGAGTGTAATCTGGATGATGGATGTTTATTTATGTATTGTGTGAAGTGGCGACTGTAAGCCAACTATGTATCTTTTCCCTTATGTATTACATGGGTTGTGCGAAGATTACCTCACTTGCGACATTGCTTTCAATGCGGTTATGCCTCTAAGTCGTGCTTCGACACGTGGGAGATATAGCCGCATCGAGGGTGTTACAAGTTCGTAATCAGAGCCATCCCCAACTTAGGAGCCCCCTGCTTGATTGTTTGTTGGCGATGTTGAGTCTAGAAACAAAAATGTTTTGAGTCTTAGGATTATATATATCGGAGAGTAGGATTCTTTTTACTCCTCAGTCCCTTCGTCGCTCTGGTGAGGTCTCCTAACGTAGATGTTTTGACTATCCTCTTCTCAAAATTTCACAAAAAAAAATTTAGGTTCACGCGGGTATCTTGGAATTGTTTCGATGGTTTTGTGACGAGAACATTGTTCTTGGTGCCTCCTGACATTTAGGGGTTGTGGCAGTGTCCCGGGGAGTTGAGCTCCGAGGTGTTGTCGTCACAATTTTATCGTTGCAGTTCTGGAATACCTGAGATTTGCCGACATCGAAAATCTCTTTTATGCAGTTGTTGGTGAGATAACCCCGATAACCCAGTACTGGGGCGAGCTCGGGAGTATTGCCATAACTCGTATAACGGATGCTTTTCGAAGGTTGATGTACACGATTTCCGAAGGTTTCTTGGTTATGTGTTGACGGATGGATACAGCTGGATGTAGGGATTGTTAGTTTGGGTGAGATATTGTGCTTCCCCTGTATCCCCAACACCAGATTGCATAACCAGAAAGTTTCGGGAGTTTATAGGTGGGATTCAAGTAGCTCTAGCATTTCTTCCACAGATATTTGGTTTGTGATTGGGTAATCCTTACCACGTATTTGTTCCGTTTGTACCTTGTTTATTTCATTCATCAATCTCTATTCAAGTGGCTTCTCACCTTTATGGACGTGTGATGTTTACTTTGGAATTCATTCGTTCATCCTTGTTCGAATGTTTTTTGTGAAGACTATATGTTGCAATTTCTATCCATTGATTCAACTTGTCTATCTGTCTATCAAGATGCTAATGGATGTCACCCTCTTCGGGATGGCTCCGCCAACGCGTCAGAATCCGGAACGCAATGATGGGAGTCAGGCGAACCCTCCACCTCCACCTCCGCCTCCGGAGGCATGGCAAGCTTTGATGGCAGCCTCTAATGCTCATGCTCAGATGATGATCCAGCTCATGCAAGAGCGCAACCAAGGCCAAGGCAACCAAGGGAATCAAGGTCAAGGGCAGTTCAATCATCAGCCTCAGTTTCCAACCCTCAACCAATTCCTTGCAAATCAGCCGAAGTCTTTCAGCTATTGTGTCGAGGCCACAGACGCCGATGATTGGCTCGTGGATATCAACAAGCATTTTGAATGCAGCAATGTCAGGCCTGAGGACTATGTCAAGTTCGCTTCTTTTCAGCTCAAGGATCAGGCAGCTGATTGGTTCCGGCAATACAAGGATTCCAGAGGTGGTCGAGTGATTACTTGGACTGATTTCTGTCGGGACTTTAAAGCTCACCATATTCCTACCAGTGTTGTTGAGAGCAAGCGTGAGGAGTTCCGCAATCTCAAGCAAGGCAACATGTCAGTGTACGAATACAACAAGCAGTTTCAGAAACTTGCTCGCTTTGCTAAGCAAGATGTTCCAGATGAGAAGAGTATGATCTATCAGTTCAGAGGTGGCCTTAGAGAGGATCTGCAGTTAGCTCTCGTTCTTGTTGAGCCTACTCAGTTTGATCAATTCTACAATATGGCACTCAAGCAAGAAGGTGCTCAGCTCAAGTGTGAGGCTTCTAAGAAGAGAATCAGAGACGCAGTGCAATCTTGTTCTTCCTCACAAGTGGCAGCTAAGCAGCAGAAGTTTTATCTGCCTCCTCCTCCGTTTCGTCAGCCTTACCAACATAAGAACTCAGGTGCTCGTGGATCTTCCCACCCACCCAACCCAGGCTATCAGAACAAGTCTCAGCCTCAAGCTCCAAGGTCAAGTTCTCCTTATCATCGTCCGCTCTCAGAAGTGACTTGCAACAAGTGCCAGCAGAAAGGTCACTACGCGAACAAATGTTTAAATCAAAGGCGCCTTCCTCCTCCTCCTCCTGTGAGATCTTCAAGCAATGCAGTGGTCAAGCATAATCCAAAGCATGCAAAGGTGAACATGTTGAATGCAGCTCAGGCAGAGAATTCTTCAGATGTGATCATGGGTAATCTTCCTGTTAATGATATTCCTACTAAAGTCTTATTTGATACTGGTGCATCACATTCTTTCATGTCATATCCTTTTGCATCGAAGCACAATTTTGACACAGAGGAGTTACCTAGTGCTATGCAAGTTATTTCTCCAGCCAAGCGTTTGAGATCTACCTTATTGGTTCCAAATGTCGGTATCAAGATGGGCGACTATAAATTTCTATCTTCTCCAATTGTTCTTGGTGATTCTGATATTGATCTTATTCTTGGGATGGACTGGCTTTCTAAGCACAAGGCTCAGCTTGATTGTGCTGCCAGGCAAATTCAATTGACACACCCTTCTGAGGATGTTATCATCTATGTTGCTCGTGATGAAACCATTCGGTTGTTTTCTCTCAATGAGAAGGGCGAATTGGATGCTATTTCTCAAATTCCAGTCGTTTGTGAGTACCAAGATGTCTTTCCAGAAGAGCTTCCGGGTATGCCTCCTCATCGGCCAGTCGAGTTCGTTATTGATCTTGAGCCTGGAACAGAACCCGTTTGCAAGCGTCCATACAAGCTTGGACCCAAGGAGCTGAAGGAATTGAAGAAGCAGCTCGATGAACAAGAGCATCTGGGTTTGATCAGACCGAGTTCTTCCCCATGGGGTTGTGGAGTTCTTTTTGTCCAGAAGAAGGATGGCACGGACCGAGTTTGTGTCGATTACCGTCCATTGAACAAGAAGACAATCAAGAACAAGTACCCACTTCCCAACATCAATGAGCTTTTCGAGCAACTCAAAGGTGCTAAAGGCTTCTCAAAGCTTGACCTTCATATGGGTTATCATCAGATTCGCATTCGTGAACAAGACATTCCCAAGACAGCATTCAGAACAAGCTATGGTTCTTATGAATATACTGTCATGTCTTTCGGCCTTGTCAATGCTCCTCCAACGTTCTCTCGCATGATGAACTTTATCTTCAACCCCTACACCAATGAATTTGTTCTGGTGTATCTCAATGGTATTTTGGTCTTCTCCAAGAATAAGCAGGATCATGCCAAACATTTGCGAGTGGTGCTCGACAAGCTCAGAGAGCATCAATTCTATGCGAAGTTTTCCAAGTGTGAGTTCTGGCTTGATGAAGTTCTTTATCTTGGCCATATCATATCCACCAAGGGAATTGCTGTTAATCCCGCGAAGGTTTCCGCAGTCCTGAATTGGGAACCTCCTCAGAATGTCAAGCAGCTCCGTAGCTTTCTCGGTCTTGCAAGCTATTGCCGAAGATTCGTTGAGAACTTCTCTAAGATTGCAAAGCCTCTTTCCAACCTCCTCCAGAAGCATGTCAAGTATGTCTGGACGCCTGAGTGCGACGTCACTTTCAACACCCTCAAAGAGAAGCTAGTCACAGCTCCTGTTTTGACTCCTCCAGATGAATCCAAGCCATTCAAGGTATTCTGTGATGCTTCCCTTCAAGGTCTCGGTGCTGTGTTGATGCAAGAGAAAAAAGTTGTGGCCTATACCTCTCGTCAGTTGAAGCCCAATGAGAAGAACTACCCCACTCATGATCTTGAGTTGGCGGCAGTTGTCCATGCATTGATAACATGGAGACATCTCTTATTGGGAAGGCAAGTGGACATTTTCACCGATCACAAGAGCCTCAAGTATATTTTCACTCAACCCAACCTTAACCTCAGGCAAACTCGATGGGTCGAAATGATTTAGGAGTACAATCCGAGTATCAAATATACTCCTGGCAAGGCGAATGTGATTGCAGATGCTCTAAGCAGAAAGGCTTATTGCAACAGTCTAATTCTCAAGCCGTTTCAACTGGATCTTTGTGAGGCCTTCCGCAAGCTAAATCTTCAAGTTGTTCCTCAAGGCTTTCTTGCCAACCTCATAGTCTCTCCTACTTTGGAAGATCAAATTCGTGAGGCACAACTCCTGGATACCATGGTGAAGAAGGTGAAACGTGGTATTGACAAGGGTACTCCCAAATACAAGTGCTATCGCTTGGATGGCAAAGATACTCTTTTCTTCGAGGATCGCATTGTGGTTCCAAAAGGTGATCTGAGAAAAGTGATCATGAATGAGGCACACAATTCCCTCCTATCCATTCATCCTGGAAGTACAAAGATGTACCATGACCTCAAGCAGTCATATTGGTGGACGCGAATGAAGCGAGAAATTGCTCAATTCGTGAATGAATGTGATGTCTGCAGAAGAGTGAAAGCAGAACACCAAAGACCAGCTGGTCTCCTTCAACCTCTTGCTATTCCGGAATGGAAGTTTGACCATATCAAGATGGACTTCGTGACTGGTTTTCCTAAGTCCAAGCGTGGAAATGATGCTATCTTCGTTGTCATTGACAAGCTTACCAAAGTGGCTCATTTTCTTCCTATCAAAGAATCTATCACAGCAGCTCAGCTGGCAGAGCTATACACCTCCAGAATTGTCTCCTTGCACGGCATTCCACAATTGATATCTTCAGATCGTGGAAGCATCTTCACTTCTAAGTTCTGGGACTCCTTTCAGGCGGCCATGGGTTCCAACATTCGTTTCAGCACAGCTTTCCATCCTCAAACAAGTGGCCAAGTCGAGCGAGTCAATCAAATCCTTGAAGATATGCTCAGGGCTTGTGTCATCTCTTTCGGTATGAAGTGGGAAGATTGTCTTCCATATGTCGAGTTTTCCTACAACAACAGCTTCCAAGCGAGTTCGGGCAAGGCCCCATTCGAAATTCTCTATGGCAGAAAGTGTCGTACTCCTCTCAATTGGTCTGAGACAGGTGAACGCCAACTTCTTGGCAACGACTTGATCACAGAAGCCGAAGAAATGTGCAAAGTCATTCGTGAGAATCTCAAAGCCGCGCAATCGCGACAGAAGAGTTACTATGATAGCAAGCACCGTGATTTGGCTTTTGAAATCAAAGACTATGTCTATCTCCGCGTCTCTCCAATGAAAGGCACTCGTCGCTTTGGTATCAAAGGGAAGCTTGCCCCTAGATACGTGGGTCCTTTCAAGATCATTGGCAAAAGAGGCGATCTCGCCTATCAACTTGAGCTTCCATCCAACTTTGCAAACGTGCATGATGTGTTTCACGTGTCATAGCTTCGCAAGTGCTTTAAGACTCCTGAGCGCACTATCAACTTCGAAGAGATCGACCTCCAAGAAGATCTCTCTTATCATGAGCACCCCGTTGCTATTCTTGAAGAAACCGAGCGCAAGAATCGCAACAAGTCAATCAAATTCCTGAAAGTGAAGTGGTCACACCATTCCGACCGAGAAGCCACCTGGGAGCACGAGGATCACCTCCGTTCCGAATATCCGGAGTTTTTTCAGTCCTAGATCTCGGGACGAGATCCTCTTGTAGTGGTGGAGTGTTGTAACACCCCGGATGTAACTTTCCATCTTTGTAACTCCAACTCTTGCCATTTTCGGCTATGTGATATGATATTCCCTTCGTGGTTGGGTTTTGTCTTTTGTTCTTGCATTTTATTCATGTCATGCATATCATATCATGTCATCACGTGTATCTCATTTGCATACGTGTTCGTCTCATGCATCCGAGCATTTTCCCCGTTGTCCGTTTCGCAATCCGACACTTCCACATGCACCGGCGCACCCCTCTTGTCTCCTTTCCGTGTGTGGGTGTTGAACGTTCTCGGAATGGACCGAGCCTTGCCAAGTGGCCCTGGTATAGCACCGGTAGACCACCTGTCAAGTTTCGGGACGTTTGGAGCTCGTTTGGTACTCCAACGGTTATCCGCATATCCGCAAAGGCCTCTTTTAAGTTGCAGCCCAACACCCCTCCAAAACAGCCCAATAACCCATCAAACTCCCCTCCATTCTCTCGGTCGTTCGATCACGATCGTGTGGGCGAAAACCGCACCTTATTTGGACACTCCTAGCTCCTTCTACCTATAAATAAGCCTCCCCCTCCGAAATCCCGGATCAATTCCCCATAACCCTAGCGAAATTCCCCTTCCGCCGCCACCGGACACATCCGGCCGCAGCCGGACACGTCCGGCTCGCCCCGGCGCCGCCGCGCCCGCCGCCGCCGAAGCCCGCCGCGGCCCGCGCCAGGCCCGC
>NC_041381.1:382904728-382907039 GCF_002162155.2 Triticum dicoccoides
CCGCCGCCGACCGCCGCTGCCATCGCGTCCGCCCCGCCGCCAGTGGCCGGAACCGCCTCGGCCGCCCGCTCCTCCCAGCCGCGCCGTCGTCCCCAACTCCGGCGAGGGTCGCCGCCGAGCGCCTCCTCCGGCCTCTCCTCGCCTCCGGCCACCTCCATCGCCCCGGCCGCCGTCGCCTCCTTCTCCCTCCGACTTCGGCGAGCAGCGCTGCCGCCTCGGGAATCGCGCCAGATCCGGATCGGATCGCCAGGGTTGACTTCTTCCCCCCTCCGTTTTTCACTAAGTCTGAAATCTGCTGTTAAATCATCGCATGTTCATCACATCACATCTTCGCACTTGTAGCTCCGTTTCGTGCGTATAATATGTCAAATTGTTCGTCTCGAAGAGTACATCATTTCATCCCATTGCATCGTTTACATTTGAGGTCATCTTGATGCCCGAAATGTTGTTGGAAGAGGGCTTCATATCGTTAGTTCCAGATTCTTATCAGCACGAGCTCTTTTGTCATTTTTGCCATGATTGATGTGTGCATCCTATGAGGTTGATCCCTAAATGTGTTTTGAACTAGGCTATGTCTTCTTTACAGAGGTGTTTACCATGTATTTTTGTGATCAATGTGGTGACTAGCACAAGCATGCAAACTAGGCTTCGCGTTAACGCTGTTTTTAGTTCATGTTCTGCTGTAATTTTGTTGCCATGTAAACATGTTGCTACAGAGTAATCCATGCATAATTTGAGATACTTCAGTAAGGGTGTTTTGAAAACATGGTTTTGCTCTATCCATCCATGGTCCTGGTTGCAATTATGGAGTAGCCTAGCATGTCATTTTCGTGCTCTACTTTTGCTTCAAATTGTTTCCTGGCAGATTGTTTACATGTTATTCAATTTGGCCGAGGTTGTTGTAGTTGGTCCGGATATGCTATGATGTTGTTTCTTGCCATGTATAGCTTCTATGTAATGTCTTCTTGATGGATGTATGCTTAGTTTATAATGAGTAGCTCTGTAATGAATGCATCAAGCTCGCGAAGGTGCCTTCATAATTATTTCAATGCCATGCTTTGTTTGCTGAAATCTGTTAACGAAACTTGCTATGTTTACGTGGGTGCCATCATATTTTCTAGCCCTTTTTGGCTTATGGTCAGTAAGGGACTTTTGATATATGCTTTGAATAGATTCATGCCATATCTTAGTTTGCTATTATAAGTTTCTGTAGCATGTTGATAACCTGCTCTGAACATTGCTTCGTGCTGCTGTTTTGCCATGTCCAACCTGATAATTTTTTTGCACTTTCTCCATGCTTGTTTGAACCTGTTATGATGTGAATGAGCCATAGCTCATTGTTCCTCTTTTGTAAAGCATCTCCTGTAGATCATTGCCATATGATTTGTTTTTATGTTGGGGTGCTGTAGCATAGTTTCTTGTTGCATGCTAAGTAGCATCGTGCTGTTAAACGCAGCTTTCTGCCATACTTGTCTTGCTTGCCATTTGCAAACCGTGCATCCGTTCCCGGTGATCTTTATATCGATTTCAACCAAAATCATCTCATCTTTCCAGCGGCATACTTGGTTTGCCAAGTTGATGCCGTGCTCATCCTTTTTCCTCCCGAAGCACGCATATGCATTGCATATCACATCTCGCATATCATGACATGTTCTGCATCATATTGCTTGCGCATTGCACCGTGATTTATTGTGGTTCCTTGCTTGTGTTCTTGCTTTGGGTAGAGCCGGGAGACGAGTACGTGCACGAGGAACCTGTTGAGAACGCTTACGAGGATCCAGCCTTCGACTACTCTAAGAACCTTGCAGGCAAGATGAACATACCTTCGAAATCATTACTATCTTTGCTTGCTAGTATTCGCTCTTTCGCTATGTTAGACCTACCTGCCTTTGTTCACCATGCCTCCCTATTGCCATGATAAACCTCTAACCATCCTGTCCTAGCAACCATTGATTGGCTATGTCACCGCTTTTGCTCAGCCCCTCTTATAGCATTGTTAGCTGCAGGTGAAGCTGAAGTTTGTTCCAGGTCGGAACGTTGTTACTTTGGGATATCACAATATCTCCTGTTTATATTAATGCACCTTATATACTTGGTAAAGGATGGAAGGCTCGGCCTTATGCCTAGTGACTTGTTCCACTCTTGCCGCCCTAGTTCCGTTTACCGGTGTTATGTTCCTTGATTTTGCGTTCCTTACACGGTTGGGTGATTTATGGGACCCCCTTAATAGTTCGCTTTGAATAAAACTCCTCCAGCAAGGCCCAACTTTGGTTTTACCATTTGCCACCTAAGCCCTTTCCCTTGGGTTTTC
>NC_041381.1:382907286-382912441 GCF_002162155.2 Triticum dicoccoides
GGGCCACCTCGAGGAAACTCGAGGGCTGGTTTAACTCATAGCCTGTCTCATCCGGTGTTGCCCTGAGAACGAGATATGTGCAGCTCCTATCGGGATTTGTCGGCGCATCGGGCGGCTTTGCTGGTCTTGTTTTACCATTGTCGAAATGTTTTGCGAACCGGGATTCCGAGACTGATCGGGTCTTCCCGGGAGAAGGTCTATTCCTTCGTTGACCGTGAGAGCTTGTGATGGGCTGAGTTGGGACACCCCTGCAGGGTATATAATCTTTCGGAAGCCGTGCCCACGGTTATGAGGCAGATGGGAATTTGTTAATGTCCGGTTGTAGATAACTTGACACTTGACCTCTTTAAAATGCATCAACCGCGTGTGTAGCCGTGATGGTCTCTTCTCGGCGGAGCCCGGGAAGTGAACACGGTTTGTGTTATGCTTGACGTAAGTAGTTTCAGGATCACTTCTTGATCGCTTCTAGCTGCTCGACCGACGTGTTGCTTCTCTTCTCGCTCTCACTTGCGTATGTTAGCCACCATGTATGCTTAGTGCTTGCCGCAGCTCCACCATATTACACCTTTTCCTACCTATGAGCTTAAATAGTCTTGATCTCGTGGGTGTGAGATTGCTGAGTCCTCGTGGCTCACAGATTCTACCAAAACAGATGCAGGTGCCAATGATACCGGCGCAGATGGCGCAATTGAGCTGAAGTGGGAATTTGATGAGGCCCTTGGTCGTTACTATGTATCGTTTCCAGATGATCAGTAGAGGTGCCCAGTCGGGATGATCGGGGATCTGTGTAGCATTTGGGGTAGTCTTCTTTTATTTTGGTTCTGTAGTCGGACCTTGAGTGTAATCTGGATGATGGATGTTTATTTATGTATTGTGTGAAGTGGCGACTGTAAGCCAACTATGTATCTTTTCCCTTATGTATTACATGGGTTGTGCGAAGATTACCTCACTTGCGACATTGCTTTCAATGCGGTTATGCCTCTAAGTCGTGCTTCGACACGTGGGAGATATAGCCGCATCGAGGGTGTTACACTATGTAAGTACATGGACAAGCATGTTAAGTACAACAGGGTTAGCATCCACCAAAAATAGCAAATGGGCAGCATCTCTAGTATATCTTCATTGCGGAGAGTAGCATGGTAGCAAATGGACAGATTAAAAATGGATTCAATTGTTAATTGCAACAGGCTTAACAACATCCTAAGTCATGTTTTGTAAGTTTGTAGTCATTGAAATACAACTGTTTAAAATGGATTCAACTATTAATTTTCACAGGCTTAATAGACATTGAAACCGGTACTGATAAAAATGCAATTGGCATAGTTAAACATCACAAGGCATGTGCTGCCAGAGCAGAGAATGGTCCAGATTTCTATAAAAAGGTAGGGAAAGTAGCAAAAATGTGTTAGGCATGTTTACTAGAACATGCTTAATACATCGACCGTAGAGAACATAGCCATTAGTTGCAACTGGTATTGGTAAGATTGAACTGGTGAGTACATACTTGGTAAGTCTTGAGAGGTAGTTGCTGGGGTACTTCATCTTGGCAAGAGCTCGCCCAAAGTCAGCGACAGCGGAGGCAAGTTGTTCCTCGGGTCGAAGCATGGATCAGTGCCACTAACATGTGTACCTACATGCCACCAGTAAATGGTAGAAGTTAAACTGCAATTGCACAAATTATGTGAAATACTGTAAGACATGGGATGCAGCTCACCTCAACGGCAAACAAAAGCATCGGCCATTGTGACCCTGCATAAGTACATGGACAGGCATGTTAAGTACAAGAGGGTTAGCATCCACTAAAAATAGCAAATGGGCAGCATCTCTAGTGATATCCTGAGTCGTGTATTGTAAGTTTGTTGCTGGTATTGGTGAAATTGAGTTGGACACGGTAATATTTGAACATCACACACTATGCAGTACTGAAATAAACAAGGCACGAACATGCTTAATACATCAACCATACAAATCATAGCCATTGCAAGTGGTATTGGTAAGATTTAGCTGGTCAGATCTTACCTCTTAAGTCCTGGGGGGTAGTCGTTGCGAGACTTCATCTAGGCCAGAGCCTGCACCATGTCGGCGGCGGTGGCGGAGGTGAGGTGTTCCTCCGGGTCACATGCACAGCGGCCATTGGGCCATGGACCGCCATAAGCTCCTGGCGGGAGGATTTGGAGGCATGAGGATGTTTCGCAGGCGCCATTTAAGCAATCAGGCCATGGACATGATAGAGATCGGAGGGTTACCTGACTGGATCCGAGCAGAACGTAGATGTGGTTGAAGTTGTGGTTGCGGCGGCGGCGGTTTGAGATGTCGGTAGGGGGAGGCATGAGGGGGGATACTGAGGGGAAGGGGATGTGGTTGGAGGAATAAATTCTGAAATCGCGTGCCTAATGAAAATTTTGGTGCGAAACTTGAAACTTGGGCGGGGGAAACACACAACACAGATGAAGCGCGTAGAATACTCGTGTGCGAGAAAAAAGAAAGTTGGCAGATCCCCTCTCCAAAGCAATGTACACATGTACTTGATTTTTTCGGTCAATGGTACACCTGGTTTATTAGGAAACATTGCGCACAGGTAACTGACTTATGGGTCATTAACGCAAAAAAACGTAGACATGTACGACATAGAAACCGTGTGTTTTGTGATCTTCTAATGATTAACGCAAAAAATGCACATGGGCACACATGCTAATCAACGCTCAAAGCCCTCAAAGGATGCGCTTACCGACATTGTACGTTAATACTACAAACTTAAAGTACTACTGGTAATTTGATCTAATACTACAAACTTAAACTACTTCTCACATGCTGCCATCGGGGCATGCTGGCCAGACGCCGGCGTTCTCCTTCCCAGCCTTGTAGGCGGAAGCCCACTATGCTTCGATCTCTGTCAAGCTCTCCTCACCATGGTGTGCGGCCTCTTTTTTCTTGCGGCGGCGGGACTCTCTTTTCTTGACTGCTTTCTGCCTTTTCCGCTCCTTCTGTGTGGCTTTGGCCGCCTCTAGATCCACCACCCATTCGGCCATGGCAGCCTCAAAGTCCGCCCATGTAACTGTCTGGCCGCCGGCGGTGATGAACTCGGCGCAGCGAGATGCCATCGCTTCCTTACCATGTGTGCGATCGCGGGCGGCGAGGAACACGGCGCGACGGGATGCCATCGCTTCCTTACCAGTTACTGTGTGTCGCGGTGCCGTGGATGATGCCTAGAGAGAGCTCTGGGACGGAGGGGCCGGGCATCCGTACAGCGCGTTGGGATTCAAGAGCTCAATGACAAACAACAACAGAAATTTGGCTTCGCTTACAATTTTGCTGGTTCATTATCGCACACGGTTCATCTTCGTCGCTTCCGGAAACAATGTGCGCTGAGCCTATTGTGTGTTTCATTATGATTGGCCGGAACCCCAGCCACGCGGATCGCGAGTGTGCACCGTAGGATGGGCCGTGATCGAACGGCAATCCGCGTCCCTCACATCACACCCGTGCACCTATAGCTGGATTGGATTTATATGTGCTAAATGACTAGAAATGCACATAATCCCCTAAATATGGTAAATGAGCCCGGAAAATGCGAAATTTGAACACGGTGATTTGCAGGGTGTATGTTCATCATAGAAAAAGAACTCCAGGGCAAAGAACAAAGAAAATTTGGGTTCCCCTTCAATCTTGGGGATTTCCCTCTCGAAAGCATCGAACTTCCTCGATGATGGTTCGATTTATGAAGGGCGTGCATGACAACATAAGCCAAACCTTCTCAAATTTTTACCAGAGCATGGTGAGGTCATACCATGGCACCATGCCAGACATCATGTTTTTCAAGCATTTATTTCATTTTTTCTATAGTTGAAACCCCAACAAACAAACATTTGTGGTTGGCTATTGCCACACATTTCATTGAAATATCTGTCCATTCCTTGTAAAAGGCATGAGAATTTACTAAATGGCATGAGCATGGTTTTCTAGGCCGTTCTTGTGGACCCTTTCATGCATCGATTGTTTGAACTTGAATTATGCGCATTAATGCCTACGAAATGCACATAATCCCCTAAATATGGCAAATGAACCCCGAAAAGTGCCTAATTTGAACATGGTGATTTGCAGGTTGTATGTTCATCATAGAAAAAAAAACTCGTGGACAAAGGACAATGGAAATTTGGACCCCCCCCCCCTTCAATCTTGGTGATTTCCCCCTCGAAACCATGAAAATTCCTCTGTGATGGTTCGATTTATGAAAGGCGTGCATCATGACATAAGGAAAACATTCTCCAAATCTTACTAGGGCATGGTGAGGCCATACCATGGCACCATGCCAGGCGTCATGTTTTCGAACCATGTGTTTCATTTTTTGTATAGTTGTTAACCGAGTAAACGACACGTTTATGGTTGACTATTGCCACACATTTCCTTGAAATGCCCATTCCTTGTAAAAGGCATGAGAATGTACTAAATAACACGAGCATGGTTTTCCAGACCGTTCTTGTGCAGCTTTTCATGCACCGATTGTTCGAATTTGAATTATGTGCATTAATGCCTAGAAAATGCACATAATCCCCTAAATATGGTAAATGAGCCCGGGAAAATGTCAAATTTGAACACGTTGCATTTGGGCGGTATGTTGATCGTTGGAAAAAAACCGAATGACAAACTAGGACGGAAATTTGGATTCCCTTTGAATCTTGGGGACTCGAAAGCATGGAACTTCCTCGGTGATGGTTCAATTTATGAAGGGCGTGCATGATGACATAAGACAAACCTTCTCAAATTTTTACCAAGGCATGGTGAGGTCATACCATGGCACCATGCCAGGCGTCATGTTTTTTAAGCATTTATTTCATTTTTTTCTATAGTTGAAAACTCAACAAACAAACATTTGTGGTTGACTATTGCCACACATTTCATCGAAATATCTGTCATTATTTCTTGTGAAAGGCAGGAGAATTTACTAAATGGCACGAGCATGGTTTTCTAGACCGTTCTTGTGGACCCTATCATGCATCGATTGTTTGAACTTGAATTATGTGCATTAATGCCTAGGAAATGCACATAATCCCCTAAATATGGCAAATGAACTCGGAAAAGTGCCAAATTTGAACATGGTGATTTGCAGGTTGTATGTTCATCATAGGAAAAAAACTCGTGGACAAAGGAAATTTGG
>NC_041381.1:382912614-382921592 GCF_002162155.2 Triticum dicoccoides
GAAACCATGAAACTTCCTTGGTGATGGTTCATTTTATGAAAGGCGTGCATGACGACATTTCTACCAGGGCACGGTGATGTCATACCATGGCACCACACCAGGCGTCATGTTTTCCAAGCATGTATTTCATTTTTGTATAGTTATTAACCACGTAAACGACGTGTTTATGGTTGACTATTGCCACACATTTCCTTGAAATATCTGCCCATTCCTTGTAAAAGGCATGAGAATGTACTAAATAGCACGAGCATGGTTTTCCAGACCGTTCTTGTGCACCTTTTCATGCACCGATTGTTCGAATTTGAATTATGTGCATAATTAATGCCTAGAAAATGCACATAATCCCCTAAATATTGTAAATGAGTTCGGAAAGATGTCAAATTTGAACACGTTGCATTCGAAGAGGTATGTTGATCATTGCAAAAAAAACTAAATGATAAGCTAGGACAGAAATTTGGATTCCCCTTCAATCTTGGTGATTTCCTTCTCGAAAGCATTGAACTTCCTCGGTGATGGTTCGATTTATGAAGGGCGTGCATGACGACATAAATTAAACCTTCTCAGCTTTTAACCAGGGCACGGTGAGGCCATACCATGGCACCATGCTAGCTGTCATGTTTTTCAAGCACATATTTCATTGTTCTATAGTTGATAACCCAGTAAATGACGCATTTGTGATTGACTATTGCCATGCATTCCATTGAAATTTCTACCCATTCCTTGTAAAAGGCTTGAGAAATTACTAAATACCATGAGTATGTTTTTTCCAGACCGTTCTTGTGCACCCTTTCATGCACCGATTGTTTGAATTTGAATTACATGCATTAATGCCTACAAAATGCACATAATCCCCTAAATATTGTAAATGAACCCGGAGAAGTGTCAAATTTGAACACGGTGATTAGCAGGGTTTATATTCATCATAGAAAAAAACTCATGGATGAAGGACAAAGGAAATTTGGATTTCCATTTAATCTCGATGATTTACTATCGCACACGATTCATCTTCGTCGCCTCTATGAACCGTGTGTGTCCACTCACACATGCAAAAGAAAAAAATAAACCTCGCCCACTTCATCCTCACTCACTCGCCGTGGACTCCTCCGCAACTCTGCACCCTAAGCTTGACGGCTGTTGGCGGCGGGCGTAGGTCGCGCTCCAAACGGCACCAGATTTCTCCCCTACCACTTTCTGTCGCCTATCTGCACCGACATTCTAGACTCTGGTCGACTGGTGTTTTCTGCGGGATTGGGCCGGGTATTTTTCTCATGGAGAAGGTAATCAACTTAATTAGCAAAATACTCACTCATCTCTTATCGCAGTCCGTCCTTCGCTGTTAATCAACCGATGGAAATCGTCGTGGAATCATTTTTGTTCTAGCTGATTCGTGGGTGTTCATTCATATGTCCACAGTGCGAGCACAAATCGAGCAACTGTGGTCGTGGCCAGTCAGAAACGAAGTTCTATCTCACCATTCCGGATGACTTAAGGGAGCGCTCGGTATGTTAAATCTCAACCTACCATAGTATGCATGGCCTAAATTTGTGAACATATACCATATGTTGCTACATTATCTATATATTTGCATCAAATCTTTGTTACATTATCTATTTTCAATTCTATATTTGTGTACTTTGCTTTCATCTATATATATGGATCTGTTCTATTAGTTACTCCCATATTTGCATCTTGCTCTATTATTTCAATATATCTAATTTACGATCTTAATTTTCATTTCAAGCAGTACATCCCTTGCTTTGCAAGAACAGGGGTAGAAGGAAATCTTGGGCTTTACTTTGCCGATGACTCCCAGGATGTCATATTGACAATGCAACATGGATTTACAATGACGATTAGCGTAAAACTTGATAAAGATGGTCACTCCTATTTTAATGTGGACATGTGGAGAAAAATGTCTAAGTGTTATGAACTGAAAGTTGGCAATAAAATTCTAGTGCGTGCACCATAGCCTAGTCTAATTAACATGGATGTTTACTTTCCCAACGTCATCAGCCGATCAAAGTCTGATCGAGGTTAGTGTCCTTTCAACTTTCTCCATGTTGTCATATTACTATTTAAGCAACCAATTGATCACTTTTTGAGCAACCAATTGTGATATCATATTTTGACTCCGGGTTCCTAGGCAGTAACAAATTTTATTTACCAATTTATGCGCACTATATATTCTTCTTCCATGTTCTGAATAAATAATACCTTTCCATCTTTTAAGCAGGATATATTGAATGCATAGTGAACGATCTGTATGTTACTAAGCATACCAAATTTCACTGGAAGGACTTGAAGCATGTCATAAACTTTGTTGATAATCTGGCAGAGATAGCACAACGTATGAACACTGGATTTTGGATGGGATTAATTAGACCTATGGTGAACGCACTGAACAAGACCAATTGTGTGCACAAAACGCTGGTAAAAAGTCTTATTTTAATGTTGATGCTCATAAACTATATATATCTTCAATGATATGTTATAATTATTTTTTATTCTACATGTCAACAGAAATTGCCCCCGGTAGTAGTTCCTGGATCGATTTTTCGATGTGGTCGAATTACACTTGTGCCTGCTAATAACGCCAATGTGATTGCAAGGTACTTCATTTCTCACAGAAATGGAACCATTCAAATTAACAAGCTCTCGCTTCTCGTGGCAATGCATCCATACTGGAAAATTGGAGACACTGTTCTACTCATGCTCTACCAAGGCACATGAGGGCTCTTCCTTTTCATTGATGAGATGTCGAGTCACCATGATCAAGTTGCTTCCAGTGGATAGTTGTGGTTGTTGGCCCTCAGCCTCTTAAAATGTGCTAGTTGTTACTCCCTCCGTTCCAAAATAGATGACCCAACTTTGTACTAAAGTCAGTATAAAGTTGGGTAACCTATTTTGGAACGGAGGGAGTACTATATATGTTAAGTATGTAGATATGGACCATATGGTTGTTGGCCCTTAGCCTCTTAAAATGTGATAGTTGTTACTATGTTAAGTATGTAGATATGGATCATATGGTTGTCAAAATCGTGTTACGAAGATCCAACTTTTGTCGACTAGTGTAACCACTATATATATATGTTACTCAAATGTTGTTACCCAAGTTCATAAATTTGCATGGAAAGTATTAGTATCGTACACAGTTCATTGACTTTAAGCGTGTGTCCGATATCCAAAAGGCATTTGCATATTAACTGTCATATTGCAAATTCACACACATGTTAACATAAGGAAATGTAACATACTAATCAACGCACACGAGTACTCGCAGACTCATCGTGTGCGCCGCCACTGCAAGCAACTAATTTGCATTTTTCAAAAAAATTATACACACAGAATCGCACACGAAGTAACTGCATTGACCGCCTGTGTTGTAATTTCTCATCGCAAACAGTTTATCCGAGTCGGCTGTTTGCCACGTATCACACACATCTTGTTTACACGACTCGTTTGTGTTCTTTTGGCTCATTGCAAACAATTCATTCATGTGAACTGTATGCCACATATCACACACATCTTGTTAAGTTGAGTCGTTCCTGTTGTGTTCCCTAATCGAAAACAGTTCGTCCGAGTTAACTGTATGTCGTATATCACACACGCATTGATATGGCTGCCCGTTTCTGTTGTTCTACCTCTTCGCAAATAGTTCGAATGGATTAACCATGTTCCCTGCATCGCACACACATTGTTATGGATGCCCGTTTATGTTGTTCTATCTCATCGCAGACAGTTTGAATGGATTAACCATGTGTCATGCATCGCACAAGCAACTAAAATCTGAGCCGTGTTTGATGGCTCCGCCATTGCAAACGTTTTGCACCTTTTTGACGGTTTTTTACACCACCGTTTGCGATTATTGCATCGCACATAGTTTCGGCAAAGGGTCCCTGATCATAGTGTCGCGTTAGCAGTATCCTGCAGTAGTGACAAGGTTCAAACTAATATTAGAAACCTCGCGTTGATCAGCTGAACACGGACATATGAGAGGTTCAAACTGATATTACCACTTGTAACACTTGTTTCGAAACCTCAACATTTCTGCAAAGGGATCAGCCACTAACAAGTCATGTATGGGCTTGACATAATAACTTTTGATTACTTTGTCAACTGAACTTCCAAAATGAAATTCAGCTTTTGTAGAGCCTTTTCCATTCTTCTAGCCGCTGGCACTGACCAGCAACCAATCATTTTTGTGAAATAAATCTTGGGAAAACCTCATTACCTTTATGACCCTTGCTCTCACAACAAAGAACCTGGCGAATATAATCTTTAGTAAGGTCCCTTGGTAGGAGTTCAAAGTAATTTCTGAGAGATGTAGATGAAGGTATTCAATGTGGTTGTTATATTGTATCACATTATTCACTACCGGGCCTAATCTTATCTGCAAAAGAAGAGAATGTATTAGTGCCTACATGCAGTTTTGAACACTACTACAAGCCTCTTCGATTTGCAGGATTTCTAAAATACACGAATAGAGTGACATGCCATCTTTGATCCTTATGATTAACATGGGTATTTGATTACAATCTAGAAAAATCGCAAGCTTCTTCACAAGAATGGATTTATGAAGAGCAGAAAACCATAAAAATGAAGCAAAATGAATAAAATGTAAAACCGCGCTGCATGCCTACAGAAACAAAGGTTAGCACGCTTACTGAGCTGGACTACTGCGCTCACCTCACCGTCACCTCATCTATTTGACGCCTACAGGCATCTACTATTGCAAATCTTATTGGATGCTCGCTATGTCAAATAGTTGCCCAAATGCACAAGCTAGTGTAACCGTGTCTCCACGAAAGGCAAATCTATGCCTACCATGAAAGAAAAAACCACATTTTCTTTTCTTTTCTGAGAGGCATAGATTTGCTTCTCGTGGAATTAAAAAAACCATATTTTTCCCATAATTTTTTGTCCATAACCAAGGAAAAACTGAAGAGCAGAAAAAAATTGAGAAAACCCCATCTAAAACCCGAAAACTCGTAAAAATAACTTAAAATATCCCGAGGGAGCACCTAACAGGTGACACGTGATGGTTGCCGAGAGCGCGTCACTTAACATGCTCTCAATCCATCAAAGTGACATTCGAGGGGTTGCCGCAAGGAGTAACCACGGTTAGTTGCTCCCATGGTTAGAAGCTCTCCCGAACTCACTAGTTAAGCATCCAGCCGGCCAGGGAAGTTGCATTTTAAGATGGGTAAGGGCATCTCCAACGATGACCCGCAAATTTCCTCCCGCATTCGTCCGCGGATAGAGGAGGACCATTCTATGGACACGGATGCGGGAGGTGGCCATCCAACGTTGCCCGCATAAATTTCAATTACTATTCGAACTAACCGGACAAAATTCGTGCAAACACGTCGTATTTCATATTAACCGGACGACGTTCATGCAAGCATGTTGCATTTCATATAAACATGACATAATTTATTACATTTCAGATAGACCTCAACTAAAAACGGTGCTCGTCCGGCTCTCGAGGTATAATACCTAGAGTAAAATATCGCCGGTGCCCGTTTCCCGTCACTGGCCATGAGCCCCGAGACTTAAGCTTTGTCTTCTCCAGTTTCACTTTGCTGCTCTCCAACTCCGCCTTCGAAGCCCCGAGAAGTGAAGCAATCCGCCTCAACATCGTCGCCAAGTGGCTAATCGGCCGACGATGTTCAACCACCAAGCTTGGCTTTAATGGAAGGGGAGGAGTGGTGGGCTAATTGGGACCGAGCGGCGACGACCTGCCGTGCACTACATTAGCTCGTTGTTGGTGGCGCCCGCTGACGTGACGGCTTCATGGTCGTGGCGGCATAGCGGGGCCAGGCTGTAGCTGACGATGTCCTCCTCCTCCTCGTTGCTCTTGTCGCAAACCTCGCCCGCCGCCTCATCAAGATCCTTGTAAGTGGCCTCCAGTTCCGCCTAACGCTCGCGGTACCACCATCGGATGAGGTGGATCGGGCAGGCAGAGCGGTATGACTCGAGTAGCGCCATCTGCTCCGCCATGTCTGCGTCTGGCGTGATCTCCCTGCCGGAGTTGAGCTGCTTCTCCGCCTGCTAGTGCTCCTGGAGGAGCTGGAGGTTGTAGGTTGCGTAGGCCTGCGCCTCCTGGAACTTCTTCACCTGCTCCTCTCGCTCCTGTCCATGTAATGGGCACGAGCCTCGCTGATGGTTATGGTTCAATGCAACAATGAGGGTGGCGCCAACGACAAGGATGGTATCGGCTCGTCGCCGACCGCATCCTTCATTAGGGCATCATCGGCCTCCGGTTGCCTGTCGGCCTGCCAGCCGGTAGCAATAGCGGCCATCTCCTTATTATGCTCCAGCGATAGTCCGTCCCAGGGACCTTTGGCGTGCGAGGAGGCCATGATGGGAGTGGTGCGAAATAGGGGAAAAGGACCGGATGAGGATGAATGCGGCTATGGTCGGGGCTGCAGTTTGTATAGCGGGCGAGGAGGCAATGATGGGCGGCAGAGGGACAAACGGGTGGCACCGGAGTAGGATCCTTGGCAACTGTGTGTTATTAATGTGGGTGGCTGGCGGGCAGACGTACGGTTCTGGTGTCGTTTGAACGCGGAGCAGTCGCCTGCACTGGAAAGCACGAGCGGGCAGTGCTCTTTAGGCTAGCGCGCCGCTTCAATGCCGGTGCCAGTGAGAGGTCGCATCCACTTCGGTCGGGCATGAATGCAGCATTGACGCTCTAGTCCGGCACTGACCGTTTCGGATAGTAAGCGCACGCTGGCGAGGGAGTGATTTTGGTGGGCTAAGACGGTCAGGCATGGGCTTGGGAGTGGTGCAGATGCCCGCAAAGCCCCCCATGGTTGTCTTTTGTTTGCGGGAAAAAATACGTCTGGACCACCTACAGACCGATACAGTTCCATGTTGAATGGTATAACACGTTCGGACCATGCAGTCCGGACATGTGCGGGCGGTTCAAGGTGGGCACCCCTATTTCTCGCGCTACGCGAGAGGAGGGCAGCCTCTCGCGTCACGGAGCTATACATTGGTCGCGACCGAGCCGCGTTCCAGCCTCCTTTTTTCTTTTTTTTCTTTCTGTTCTGTGTTTTATGTTTTCTTTTCTTTGTTTTTATGTTTACTTTTGTTTATACTTCAAAATATTCTAAATATATATATTAGAAAAAACACTCTATAAAAACATTTGAAAAAATGTTGAACAAGAATTTAAAAAATGTTGAATAAGTATTTAAAAATGTTGAAAGTTTATTAAAAATGTTGAACAAGTATTTGAGAATGTTGAAAAAGTATTAAAAATATTGAACGAGTATCTGAAAATGTTGAACGAGTATTTGAAAATGTTGAACAAGTATTTGAATTTTTTTGAATAAGTATTAAAAATGTTGAACAAGTATTTGAAAAATGTTGAATAAGTATTAAAAATTGTTGAACGAGTGTTTGAAAAATGTTGAACAAGTATTTGAAAATGTTGAATAAGTATTTGAAATGTTGAGCAACTATCTGAAAAATGTTGAATAAATATTAAGAAAATGTTGAACGAGTATTAGAAAAATGTTGAACATGTATTAAAAAAAGTTGAATAATTATTAAAATGTTGAGCAAGTATTTAAATTGTTTTTGAATAAGCGTTCGGGTAATGTTGAACCTGTATAAAAAAATGGTGATCACTTATTAAAAATGTTTTTAACATATATGAAAATTTAGAGTGAAAAAAACAAACATGAAAAACAAAAGAAAAAACAAAAATTGAGAAGGAAAAAGAAAGCTAAAAAAATGGAGGAGAAAAAAGGGGGGAAAGGAAAACTAAAGAAAGACAACAATTATGGAAAGAAAAGAAAAAAAATAGCTCTCGCGTTTGAGATTGGCCCCTTCAACGAGATGTTCCCCTTGCGGTTGCTTAAGGCAATAAATAGCTCTCGCGGTTCGAGGTCATCGTTGGAGATGTCCTAAGCAACATGTTGCGGGTTACAATCAGCCCACCGGCCTCTGCCTTAAGGCCCATGCATCTTAGGCCCTTGTTAGTTTGCGACCCGGCATGGCAGCCTATGCCGTGGACGAAATTGTGATCAACGCCACGTACATGTGGCCTATTTGAGCTGCGCGTCGGAAGGCTATCCACGAGGGCATATTTCAAAGCCCTCAGGCTATCCATTGTTTCATCAACAGATATATTGAGGAGCTGAACATGTCGACAAAGCCCACACACACACAACCAGCGGATGGCGAGTACATTGAATGTTACAAGACAGAGACAAAAGGCTCCACCGTTGGGTTATGCAAAATACATGTCGATGCTGCTTTCCGCAAGGGAGTCGGGAGCACCGCTGCAGCGGTAAGATGCAAATAGGCTCTACTTGGGTAGCTATGTATTAGTCATCGGGGGTGTTGACGACCCAGCAATTTTGGAGACTATAGCATGCAGGGAGGCACTTGCGTTGGCACAAGATCTTAATCTCCATCAGCTAGTGATTGCTTCAGATTCAAAGGGAGTGGTCGGAGCTATCAACATGGGAGCCAACGGAGGAAATGGTGCAATCATAAGTGAGATTAACAGCTTAGCAGCTTTTCTTTTATTTGTATTTTTACTTTTAAGGGTTGTGCCGCAAACATCGAGGCACATAGTGTAGCCAAGTTCGCACTCTCGTTGGGTTTGGGCCGTCATCTTTGCTTAAGCCTACCCATGACCAGAGATGTATCCCGTTCTCTGTGGATTTTGCTGAATAAAACTTGGTGTTAACGCTCAAAAAACCGTACACAACAACAGTGGAATCCCATATCACCACAAATTGAGTTTTCTTCAAGTCTACACGGTCGCGTGCATGGCGGTATTAGGCCTCAAATTCAAAGTTTCAAACGTCAACTTTTCTGAAAAACGTAAGCGTCATACAGGAAATTGGCAGAAGAAATTAAGAGGTATGCTGAAAAAATGCAGCGAGATTACATCGATCGCTATCTCACCAAACCCAAATTTTATTGCACACAGTTGCGAATCTCGCCTCTGGCGCCTC